>NW_022992265.1:1800000-2098969 GCF_902827175.1 Gymnodraco acuticeps
CCGGACGAATGAAGGTTGTGAAGGCGGAGGAGGACCACCGTCCTAGTTGTTGTAGGGATGAGGTAGAGAGACCTTGATTAGCAGCAGAGGTGGCTGCACCTATCCTGAAGGAATGTCCCGGGTATGATATAGGTGATAGGCCGGATTTAATGAGAACTTGCTTGAGGTAGAAATTGACGGGGCCGTGACCCTGCGAACCACTCTCCCTGGAAGAAACCCCCAAAACCCATGGATGGGCGGCATCCGTGAAGAACCTCATTGAGTCAGAAGAACGCACGAGGTCATCGTAAAAGAAAGTAACTCCGTTCCAGTGGGCGAGCAGGAGGGACCAGAACCGTAGGTCTGAGCGGCAGCCTTCGTCTAAGAAAACGCTGTCATGGAGGTTGTCGACCGCTGATGCTGCGTCCAGGAGGGGGGAGATGAACGAGCGCCCCTGGGGGATGACGTGCATGGCGAAGTTGAGGTGTCCGAGAAGGGAGAGCAACTGTTGTTTTGTGATAACTTGTTGCTCGCAGTATGACTTGGTGATGTCCCGGATGCGCTGCAATTTGTCGGAGGGGAGAGACGCCTTCATGTCTATGGAGTCAAGGATGATGCCTAAGAACTCTAAGCGTGTGTCGGGACCTAACGTTTTCTCTTTGGAGAGAGGGACACCTCACTCCTGAAGCAGTGTTTAAGCTTGGCCAGTGAGATCCCTGAGCTGTCCTGTGGCAGGTCTATGGGGAGGAAGTCGTCCGGTAGGTGAAGGACGGAGGGGATTCTGACGATGTTCAGCAGGATCCAGTAGAGCGCTTCCGAGAAGGAATTGAAGATGCGGGGGCTGCTTCTGCACCCGAAGGTCAGGCGAACGGCGAAAATAGAGTTTGGATTCCCACTTAATACCAAACAAATTCCACTGAGATGGATGAATGGAGATGATTTGAAGGCATCGGTAATGTCCGCTTTGGAGAGCCGAGCTCCGTGCTCTGTGAACTTGATCATCTTTATTGCATTATCCACTGAGGCATGGTGAAGGGAGAACTGATCTGGAGGGATGATGCTATTGACGCTGCAGAATGGGCCAGAGCAGGGAGCGGACAGATCGAAAATCAGCCTTTTATTTACGTGTGGCTATTCCGATGGGATTTGAACAGAACACTGAGAAGGGGGAGGAGCTAAAAGGACCGATTATATATCCTTTGAGAGTTCTTTGTCGATGAGCTGGGAGACTATGTTGGGTTCTTTAGCGGCTGACTGTAAGTTTCTTGCTACGAAAGTCACTGTGGGAGATGGGAGGACCCCTACCCTGAAGCCTTGGGAGAGCCCTGACAGGAGATAGTCAACAAACACGGAATCTGGGTGAGTAGATAGCGCAGCTGCTAGCTGAGGGATGTTAATGGGAGTGGAGGGGTGATATTCCAGAATGTTTTTTTTTTGTTTTTGTTTTTTTGTTTCTGGCGCAGAGCTACTGTGACGGCCCGTCCACACGGTGGCGTGCGTTAAAGCTTCCAAACGCTTCTGCCCATTCACTTTGAATGGGGTGACGTCACTTTTAGCAGAACTGTATTTTGGGAAGCGACGTGGAGCGTTTGCTGGCGTTGCTCGCTTCAAAAAGTTGAGCAATGTTCAACTTTTGGCGCCTCGGCAGAAGCGTCAGCCAATGAAATCCCGTTTATGCAAATCTGCCAGTACAAGCGCTAGCCAATCAGACCGCGTGTATGCTGGGAGAGACTACACAGGTAATTCCTCATATTCCAAAAATGTGAGGGAAAATTCATTATAGCGGTCGTGAATCACCCGGTGCTGTATGATCAGTCTCTGTTCATCTACCGGGATACGGACCAGAGGAGCGAGGCGAGGCGAGGGAGGTGGCAGAGACAGTGGTTTTTTTTCCAGTTTACTTCGTTTTAACATTGCTATTGCTTTGTATGTCGGGGGCAAGAGATTCATGTGATTGGTTGTTGCTGCTGTGCGGACCAGTAGCGTAGGCAGAAATGTACTTTAGGGTGGGCCTGTAAAAATATAGGGTGGGCCAGATTTTTCTTCTGTGCATCAGAAACTAACAAAAATCCCGCCGGTACCGGTGGCAGATTACTTTTAGAATACTTCCTTTTCTTTTTTCTTTTTTTTCTTTCCTCTTCTTTTTTTTTTTCTTTTCTTTCTTTTCTTCTTTAGAATACTTTCTTTTCCATAACAGATAGGTATGTTTTGGTGAACGGGAGACATGTATTTTACTGTTTTAATGGCTTATGAAGAGCACAAACACAACATTTTAGTGTCATTCTGGACAGCTCTCTCATCTGCACTGCACATAAAAAGAAAAACTCACCCAGACTGCATTCTTTGTACTGTCTTAAAACCTTTCCTTGGAATAGTTTATGCATTGTAAGGTGTCCTTGGGTGCTTTGAAAGGCGCCCCTAAATAGAATGCATTATCATTATTATTTATTATCTGAAACGATGTAATAACTTTTAAAACTTTTCCCAGTTACTTGCCCCATGCATTCGGCAGCAGCAGGCCATTCAGTTAGATTTGATCCCGTTATAAATGTCATCATTTCGACAATAAATAAATGCTACATAAACGTTATCTTCCACGTTTTATCTAAACATCTCCGTTTCTACCTTCCAATATATATTGAAAGAGCACTCTCTCTCTCTCTCATCTGCGTGCGGGGCGGGGCCTCACGGACACGCTGCATCTCTCGCTCACAGATACGCTGCAGCGCTGTGCAGTGTGCACACGGTTCTGCCGGTAATGAATATTACATATTGCGAGGAAACTTTCCACCAATAATTCCAATAAGTATTCACTTCAGGTTTACTAAAGTAACTGCACTCAGATTACTCGTTTTTCAAATGTAACACCAGCTGAATATACTGATTTTTTTCTGATTACGTACCACCGTTACATGTATTCCGTTACAACCCAACCCTGTGTAAGGGTGAGTGCAAACCTTTTCGTTAAAACTAGTACCTGAGTGCAACGGAAGTTGAAGCTCCTGTGGCGATGTCTTCCAGGGCCTGGAGACGAGCATCGATAGCTATCATGGAGCTAGCCAGGGATTGCAGGGAGCCAGCCGCGCTACTCTCCATAAGGGGTGTGACACTCCCTGCCTGGCGAGCCTGAGAAGGGGTGGATTTTGGAGGGGGACGGGATCCTGGAGGGCTCGACTTCCTGCCCTTTTTTACCTCCGCGGCTGCGGCCTCGTCCTGCTCTCTGGGGAGCTGACTGGAGCTGCTGCCCCGGACTGCGGAGCTACGCTGGAGACCTGGTCCGAGAGCTCTCGCAGCTGAGAGAGAGTGAGGCCTGGAGCTGTGGGAAAGCCCTGCTGCAGGAGACGGGCGATGAGGAAGTCTGCCTATGTTGATAAGCCGCTGTGGGGAGCCGAACCGGGATCGGAGACTTCCAGAGAAGGTTCGTGTTCCGAATTGTCCGAGTTGGACATCTTGAGCTAGTTGTTTCTTACGGTTTTTCTCACGAGAAGGAGTATTGTAGTACTACCATTGCGTGTGATCATCTGCAATGACAACTGACAGGGAGGAAGAGCAGGCATTTAAGGAATTTAGCATGTGCCGCAATTGGCTGCTCCATGGTTGTATCTAGTAAGAATTAGAATCAGACCCGGCGCCAGAACAAATCTAAAGTGAGGGCATATGATTTTCATGGGAGGGCACACAAAACCGTCACGTGCTGCGGGCCTGCGGCACAATATATATCAAACAGCAAGGCCAACGCCGGCATTGCGTAAAGACGCACACTTATCGCAAACATACACAAATAAAGGGCAACATAGCAACCACTTTGAAACATTGTGTGCGTGGCAGCACAGACACTGGTAAATCACGAGCAAAGCACACTGGTTACGGATGGCAGCTTCCTCATCGCTGCACTCGGAGAGAAATAGTAGAGACGGAGACGTTGAACTGTTTAGCCCGCCTTGGGCATGGTTTATATTCCTATGCACTGCACTCGGACATGCTGTGGAGTGAATCGAGTCACCTCTGAGAGGGAGTTGGTTGACAGCTAAAAAAGCTATAATATCAACGACAGCTGATACGTAATAACGGCTCCGTGCCAGCTGATCTGCACCAAAGTTCTAATTTCCTTATTTGTTTCCTTGCGTATCTGTCTCTCTCTCCACAAACTCTCACATGAAATGTGTTCTTTTGATGCAGCATGCATTAGCAGTCCTTTATCAGTCTGTAATGCGTGTTTCCAGTCGCAAAAACCTTTGACAGTAAAAGCCGCATCAGATGAAGACGTATTCACTTTAAACTGTCTACAGGGGAATCAAAAGGCTGCGTCTGCTTTTAACAAATCTTCAAGCCATGGTCTGTTGTGTACCATGCAGCGGCAAAAGTGCACTTCTTTCCTGAAAACAATCTCCCTGGATAATGATCCAGCTTCACCTGCTTGGGTTTATTAACCCCAAGATCATCGCTAACTCAGCCCCGGGGTTTGCCGAGGTCAAGCTTGTGACATTAAGGCATGCTGCTGCAACGGCAGGTGCAGGGTCGCCAGCAGCACCATCGGCTGCAGTTCTTTCAGCGCTATTTCGTTTTAATAAATCCTTAGACCTTTTAAGCCAATTTTTTATGTCCATTTTGTAATTCAAACAGAAATGGGAGTCTACAGAATGCACAATAAACAAATCCAGAATAGGCGGCAGAGTGTGACGCTGTGATTGGTCTAAATGGGGACGAATGACAAATCACAACAGACACATTTGCATTTATTTGACGTAGCCTGGCGCCTGCGATTTTTGTTGTTGTTCTGACATCACATACATCGTAGCATAAAAGTTCACAGTTTATTTATAATTTAAAAAATAAAATATATATATATATTTTTTTTATAATAAAAAACGTGTTTATTGGGAGAGGGCAGGAATGTCAAATGGGAGGGACTGGCCCTCCCACGGCGCCGGGCATGATTAGAATGAGTAGCTTTCCAGCGGTATCTCCTGTGAGACTGCAACTAGGGCACAGCAGCCAATATGGCCGCTCAAAGCAGCTTGACTTTACACTGTGTGGGATTGGTGGATTTGTGTGTCCGTCAAGGAAATCTCGGCTGGCAGCCATCATGATCTGAAATGACCAATGGACATCGAGAAATCACTAAGGGCCTACCCACCAAGTAAACAAAACATAAACCACGTCTCTCCCATCAGTTTACGTCTGTGAGGGGAGAGAGAGAGACAGAGAAAATGTCTAAAAAAAACTTTACAGTTGCCAACTTTGCTAGAGATTTTTTTTCGCTAGCAGCAGTGAAGATAGAGCCTCAGAACCTGACGTTTTCAACTCTTCTGAAGAAGAAGAAGAAGAAGAATACAAAGACAACAACAAGGATCCATTTGGACATGGGTAAGTGTAAATATTACAGTAATAGTGTACTGGCAATGTGTGGGGAATACCGCGAAAATGAACAATAGGTTTATTGATATATATGTTTTATCGATAGTCATGAACTTTTTATTGGGACAAAATAGACTCTCCATTAGCAAACGTTTACTCTGTGTTAACGTTATTTTGGTGTGTAAAAGTGAGATTACATGTGTAGAGGATTCAATTAATCATTTATTCGTCCCACAACGGAGACATTTACAGTGACATGTTTTTGCCATCGATTATTTTATCATAAGGCAAGGCAAGGCAAGGCAAGTTTATTTATATAGCACTTTTCAACACAAGGCAATTCAAAGTGCTTTACAAAAAATGAAAGACATTAAGAAAAAGGCATTTAAAATCAGTCATTAAAAAGAAAAGCTAATAAAATAAACATTAAAAGAAAAAATACATGGATAAAAGTTTCAGTGCAGTCTAAGATATGAATAGTTCAATTAAACATTAAAAGAAAAAGTACATGGATAAAAGTTACAGTGCAGTCTAAGATATGAATAGTTCAATTAAAAGCAGCGACAAAAAGAAAAGTCTTCAGCCTGGATTTAAAAGTAGTCAGAGTTGCAGCGGACCTGCAGGATTCTGGGAGTTTGTTCCAGATATTTGGAGCATAATAACTGAACGCTGCTTTACCATGTTTAGTTCTGACTCTGGGGACAGTAAGCTGACCAGTCCCTGAAGACCTGAGAGATCTGGATGGTTCATAATTTAGCAGGAGGTCGGAAATGTATCCTGGGCCTAAACCATTCAGTGCTTTATAAACCAGCAGCAGTATTTTGAAATCTATTCTTTGACACACAGGAAGCCAGTGTAAAGACTTCAGAACAGGAGTGATGTGATCCACTTTCTTAGTGTTAGTGAGGACTCGAGCAGCGGCGTTCTGAATCAGCTGCAGCTTCCTAATAGATTTTTTAGTGAGACCCGTGAAGACACCATTGCAGTAGTCGAGTCTACTGAAGATAAAAGCATGGACAAGTTTTTCCAAATCCTGCTGTGACATTAGTCTTTTAATCCTAGATATATTCTTTAGGTGATAGTAGGCTGATTTAGTAACTGTTTTAATGTGACTGTTGAAACTCAGGTCAGAGTCCATGACTACACCTAGATTTCTGGCTTTATCTGTTGTTTTGAACATTGCAGACTGAAGCTCAGCGCTAACTTTTATACGTTCTGACTTGGCTCCAAAAACCATTACCTCAGTTTTATCTTTGTTTAATTGGAGAAAGTTCTGACACATCCAGTCATTGATTTGTTCAATGCACTTACTCAGTGTTTGAATTGGAGCATAGTCTCCTGGTGAAATTGTTACCTAAATTTGTGTGTCATCTGCATAGCTATGGTAACTTATTTTGTTGTTTTTCATTATCTGAGCCAGTGGTAGCATGTAGATGTTAAAGAGAAGAGGCCCCAAGATGGAGCCTTGAGGAACCCCACATGTCATATTTGTCAACTCAGATGTGTATTTACCTATAGAAACAAAGTTGTTTCTGTCCTTTAAGTAGGATTCAAACCAATTTAGAACTGTTTCCGAAAGTCCCACCCAGTTTTCCAGTCGGTCTAGTAATATGTAATTTTCAATGATTTTACCTAGAAATGGGAGGTTTGATATGGGCCTGTAATTGTTCATTACTGAAGCATCTAGATTATTCTTTTTTAAGAGCGGTTTAATGACTGCAGTTTTCAGGGCCTGTGGAAAAATACCTGAGTGAAGAGATTTGTTTACTATATGAAGTAGATCTGAGGCCATGCAAGGCAAAACATCTTTAAAAAATCCTGTTGGAATAATATCAAGGCAGCAAGAGGAGGATTTCAGAAGTTGTATAATGTCCTCTAGGTTTTTATCATTAATCTGATGGAATTGTGTCATGGTGTTTGAATTGATGTTAAGTGGACACATAGACAACACATTTGCTGTTCCTGATGCAGAGGCACTGACTGCTTGTCTGATTTTCTGAATTTTGTCAGTGAAAAAGGAGGCAAAATCATTGCACGCCCTGGTGGATAGAAATTCAGAGGCTACTGACACTGGGGGGTTAGTTAGTCTGTTGACGGTAGCAAACAAGGCACGTGCGTTGTTTTTGTTTTTGGTAATGATGTCAGAGAAGAACGATTGTCGTGCGTTTTTCAATTCCAAATTATAAAGGCCAAGTCTCTCTTTATAGATTTCAAAGTGAACCTGGAGATTTGTTTTTCGCCACCTGCGTTCAGCTTTTTTTTCTGTTTTCACGCTCATGGCCTTTCTCCATGGAGATATTTTCTTGCCAGACACTTCCTTTACCTTAGTTGGAGCAATGGCATCTATAACATTTTTTATTTTTGAATTAAAATGATCTACTAGCTCATTTACTGAGATGTTAGCAGGGGCAAGTGTGGAAGAAAAATTCTGAGTAAACATTTCCCTAGTATTTTCAGTTAAATATCGCTTTGTGGTTACCTCTTTTTGAACATTTTTGTGAACAAAAATAGAGCTCTCAAAGAAAACACAGGAATGGTCAGAGAGTGCAACATCAGTCACCACAACCTTCGAGATATTCAGACCCTTTGAGATAATTAAGTCCAGAGTGTGCCCCTTATTGTGCGTGGGCTCCGTCACATGCTGAGTCAGTCCATAGCTATCAAGAACACAAAACAGTTATTTTGCCCCTCTGTCCTGGGGGTTGTCAACATGGATGTTAAAATCACCAACAATGACTAGACGGTCAAAGTCAATACACACTATAGACAGCAGTTCAGTAAAGTCATCAAAAAAGCTTGCACAGTATTTGGGTGGTCTATAGATATTTAGGAACAGAGCTCGAGAGGAGCATTTCAGCTGAAGGGCCACATATTCAAAAGAATCAAAGTTTCCATACGATGTCTTCCTGCATTGAAGGGAATCATTGAACAGAATAGCAACTCCACCCCCTTTCTTATGCATTCTTTCCTGACTCATAAAACTAAAGTTGGGAGGGGTTGATTCGATAAGAACAGCTGCACTGTTATTTTGTTCAATCCAAGTTTCTGTTAAAAACATAAAATCGAGATTGTGCTCAGTGATAAAATCATTGATTAAAAATGTTTTTCCTGCCATAGACCTGACATTTAATAAAGCTAGTTTAAGTTTGTTAAACACACTATCAGTCATGTTTTTTGTAACAAGCTGTGGCTGACATGGAATCACTGCTAAATTAGATAAACTCACACAAACGTTTGAGCGCTTCCTGTATCTAAGATGATTCACCGCTCTTAATCTATTACCTATCAACAGAGATATCGGCAAAGCTATAGGCAGGCAGGGCCCCGGCATGTCCTGGAAAGAGTTGAGTGCCATACGCCCTTGAGCCTGGACCCAGCAAATATCAGTTTGCAGCGTTTAGTACACACACATCCTTATCAGGCTTCGGAGACTGCAGATGCCCTCTCGAAGGGAGGGGGGGCGGCCGACGCAGGCACGGTGATGGAGACGTGGGAGATGGTGCGGGGGTAGAGGACATGCTGCCAGGGGGGAAGGTGGTTGACGCAGGCACGGCGATGAAGACGGGGGAGACGGCGCGCGTCTCCGCAGCGATTTTGGTGGGCGTCGCTGAGGAGCGGGGGTAAAGGACATGGTGCCAGCCCTGCGAATCGACTTAGTTTGGTCTTTGAACTCCAGGAAGGAATCGGTGCCAACCCTCTGTATCTCCTTCATGTGTTCAACGATCCCCAGGAGGGTGGGCGAGGGTGAAAGGGTGAACGGAGTATCCTCAAAGGCGTTGACAGGGGGGGGGGTGACGGGCAGTGGAGACTCCTCCATGTGTCTCCCATAATCAGAACATTCCTCAGGCGGGTGCAGTGATAATTCTTCAGGGTTTTCTGCGCGATGTGTTGTGTCTTTCTCCTGTTTTGATTCCTCTTGCCGCTTGTCCTTGGCAGAGGGAACAGATTGATAACGCAGGCAGTTGAATATGTTAGAGATAAACAATTTCACTCCTGACTTGTTCAGGCAAACTCCATTTGCCTTGAAAAGATATCTGCGGTCCCAGAAAAAGTTAAAATTGTCAATAAAATGAACAGAATGGTCAGTACAGACATTTGAAAGCCAGGTGTTCAGTGCAAACAATCTGCTGAATCTCTCCACTCCTCTTCTGACTGGCGGCAGAGGGCCACTGATGAACACCTCTGCATTTAGAGAGCTGGCAGTTTCCAACAAACATTTAAAGTCTTCTTTCAGCACTTCTGACTGTTGTTTCACAACATCATTTGTTCCAATGTGTAGTACCACATTCTTCACAGTCGGATGTTCAGCCCCAATATGCAGGATCTTCTCAGCCAAGTCAGAGACCACATCCTTGGGAAAACAGAGTACTTTGGTGTTGTTCTTATTACACAGACCTTTTACATCTCTTACAGCAGAGTCACCCACAATCAGAGTTTCAGGCCCAGTCGTTAGCTTTCCCTCTAGCCTTTTACTTTTGGAGTAGCTATTGGTCCTTACCCTGCTGTGTGAAGAGGACAGGTTATCCAGTTCATCAGATCTCCGGTTCTCGGTCAGCGGAGCGTATCTGTTCTGGATTGGCACACTTGGTGGTTTAGGAGGATTTGTTGTAGTTCTCCCTTTAGCAGCTGTCCACTGCTGTTTCCTAGTATGAATAGGGGTTGAAGAGGCGCTCTTCCTGGGTGATAACAATGCAGGCCAGCCGGTCGCATCACAGATTTGAGAGCGCTGGGCTCTGCCTGTTATCCGTCCTCCCAAATCCCATGGAAATGATTTACTCTTAGGCTTTGCACCCAGAGAGTTCCAGGGAGGACTACCACTTGTAGATTTATTACCCGGTACACAGCCCTCCTGTTCCTTGGAATCCTTGTAGCTGCTAACTAGCTGTGAGTTAGCATACCCTTCTCCATTGTTTTTGCAACATTGGTAAAGTGGTGTCATTCCCATGACATAGTCCATTCACTTCCACGTTAACTTCCAACCGTTGCATTTTCATTTCCAACACAGCTATCTTCTGTATAAGTTTGTGGAAGTCATCTGTAGAGAACGGAGGCATTTTGCTACCAACTAGCTTAAGCTAAATAGCATGCAGTAGCCTACCAGGCTTTAGCTGTTGCTAGGCCACGCTACTGTAAGACTGAGGTCGTCGTAAAAATGTTGAAATATGGCTGAAACCCTCCGTCTATTTACGAAGATGAACTGTCCCAGTGATAAGTTAATGTCCAGGAGCCGCTGCTCGAAGTTTTCAGAGAATAAGAATAGGAAAATCAGCATAAAAAGTAAGCAGAGGCAGGAGCAAGCAGAAAAGCGTCTGCACTGTAAGAAAGAAAAGATAAGAACCTCATACTCATACTGAACCTCATACTGTTCTGTACAGATGAGACTTTGTCATAGATTTATTTATATGTGTGCCTGTTATTATTTTACCGTCCTGTACAGATGAGACTTTGTAATCAGATGTAGCCTATGTATATGTGTGTCTGTGATTTTATACTGAATGTAAAGTAACTGGAAATACCTGTGTGTGTGTGTGTGTGTGTGTGTGTGTGTGTGTGTGTGTGTGTGTGTGTGTGTGTGTGTGTGTGTGTGTGTGTGTGTGTGTGTGTGTGTGTGTGTGTGTGTGTGTGTGTGTGTGTGTGTGTGTGTGTGTGTGTGAGAGATTGAGAAAGACTCCTTCTGTAACCTCCCAAACTTTATTTTTATGTGTGCATTGTTATTTGTGCTTGAGCAACATTTTACTTGAACTTTATTTCAATGCAATTAGTTGTAATTATTGTCCTACACAGGCGGCGTTTATCCAGCAGCCACAACATCCATCTGTGCCGGCCCCCAGGTCAAGATCTACTGTGGCTCAAGGGCCTTCACCAGAGCCATCACCACCAAGGACCAGCAGACCATCATCACTACAGCTGCCTCCACCTCCATCTGCGGCTGCCACCAGGTCAAGATACACCTCAGCACAAAGGCTCCACCACAGCCATCACCTTCAACCCAGCCAGCAAGGAGGTCTCATGGAGGTCTCGTATAGCACTTGTACACCCCACCTACACAGTAGCCCATGCACCATCACCCCCATCTTCACAGCAGCCAGACCCACGGTCTTGGAAGACAGACAAAGACCTTGACACTGTCTTGACATTTATAATGAATAGTTGGTTGAAAGTTCTGATGTTCAATATTGTAAATAGTGAGATTTTCCTGTTTCTTATATTTATATAAATAGTTGGTTGAAAAAAACATATTTATAATAAATTGTTGGTTGAAAAAAAAAGGTTGAATGCTCAATTTGTATTTGTACACATCACATGAACCTTGGTATGTAATATGAAGTCATTATTCAGTCCTAATGTATCTCAGTCCCTGCTGTGGTGAAAGTAGAGTGATAAACACCTATTTCACTCAAAATTTAAATTTAATGTTTTTCATTTTAGACATGAATAACACATTTATATACAGTGTAATTCAAATATTTCACTGCTTTTGTGATCCTAGGACTTTGGTAACCAAATCTAAAACACCAAAACAATTCGATCACATGAGTAAATTTGTGTTTTGAAGATTTTCCAAAAAATCGGATTTCACATTTTAAGCTTTTGAGCTACTTATCTCATCAAACAGTGCTCTAAGGTGAGCAATATGCATATATAGCAAGACCAGAGATTGTCCTGAACATTTTGATATTTAACACATGGGGTGCCATGTTAGAAGAAATACATTTAAAAGGTGATTTATGAAAACATCTAAAAATCGATGGATACAAGCGGCCGAGATGGGTTTTCTCCGCAGGGTGGCTGGTGTCTCCCTTAGGGATAAGGTGAGAAGTTCGGTCATCAGGGAGGGACTCGGAGTTGAGCCGCTCCTCCTTCGCGTCGAAAGGAGCCAGTTGAGGTGGTTCGGGCACCTAGTTAGGATGCCACCTGGGCGCCTCCCTAGGGAGGTGTTCCAGGCACGTCCAGCTGGGAAGAGACCAAGGGGTAGACCTAGGACCAGGTGGAGGGATTATATCTCTTCGCTGGCCTGGGAGCGCCTTGGGATCCCCCAGTCAGAGCTGGTTGATGTCGCCAGGGAAAAGAAAGTTTGGGGCTCTCTGCTGGAACTGCTACCCCCGCGATCCGACCACGGATAAGCGGGAGAAGATGGATGGATGGATGGATGGATCTAAAAATCGAGAAAATACCCTTAGACTCCAGAGGGTTAAGAATGGTAAAACTGCGCCCCCTGGGTTGTCATTCCTAAATTATGAATGACAGCTTGTGGAAAGTTTGCTAGACTACTGGTTGCATGGCAACTAGGCATCTCGCGAGTTGCGGTAATTGGTTAGTACAATAAAGAAAGGATTTGTTTTGGAATTATTTTGTGTTCCTTTTTTTCTTGGGCGGCCCTCAATCCAATATTGGGTACCTAAATTGGCCCTCACTCATCAAAACTTTGAGAACCCCTGCTCTAAGGGTATCGAAAGAATGAAGTCAAATTGTTGTAGGTGAAAACATATCTGGATACATGCAGCGCTGGCAGAGAGTGAGAGAGTTTTGTATTTCTTTAAATGTCCATGTAGTGCTATAATTGATGCAGGATGACGAATGTAAAAGTATTTCATTTGTTGAATTGTTTGTCAGTGCATTTGACTCATGCTTATTCCTTTTGCTTTGAGACATAGTGAAAAAAAGTACTCCCACCCCTAATACAACACACATATTATGTGCACCAAAGGAATTGTATGCATATGCAGCATATGTAAATTGTACTTCAATAAAGGAAAAGAAAGACTGAAAATGACAGGAGAATAAAGGAAGCACCAAAGTCATTTTGAATGCAGTGACTGGCCCTCTCTTAGCCCCTACTTATCGGGGCAGGGGGAGTTTGTAATGACAACATGGCCTCCAGACAAATGCAGAAACCTGTGCCACTCAGTTCTTATGGAGGGTCCAATTCCACAAAAGGCAAAAAGTCATAAATATTGGCCTATAGGAAAATACCCAGTGCTTTATTAGTTTTAGTGTTTTTTTCCTCTTCCTATTGAAAATGCAATAAATCTGTAGCTATTCTCTCACGCCATCACACTCAAACTGCCTAGTGCTGCTTATCCTTGCAGGCATAGTGTCCCAATCTCAGACACTGGCTAGTCAAGTAATGGCTACAGCAGTGATATTACACTCTGTCACATATCACAGACCTTATCAGGCCTCATAAGCACTTATATTCAAGAAATAATGCATTAAACATGAAAAGCAAGAAGTAATATATTTTGTTTGTTTCAGACCAGAATCCATATGAAAAATGTAATATATGGCCTTCCTTGAGGTTTGAAACATTGCGTATACCAGTCAACAAAAGCAGAAATTAATCAAAATGAAAGCTGGTAGCATTTTCCATCATTTTTTTCACTCTCCTTTCGAAAAGAAGTATCTTCATTAAAAGGCACACTCAGAGACTGTGTAAAGAGATTAAATAAAAAAGGCTATAGATGATAAAGCCTTGGAAAAGCAAGGACAAAAGAAGGATTTTACATTTTTGAGTTCAATCACTCTTCTTCAGCTTGTGACGGCTGGGTGATATTGTGTTGAAATCTGCGTGGGTTGAGGTGTGGGCTCTGTCAATAGTCAGGTATATCAACAGCACAGTCATAATCCCTGTCTGGCTGCTGGGGAGACACTGCAGCTGTCAGTATGGTGCTCCATACAAATGCACTGGATTACCCAGGGTTCCCAACAGCAGCTAACAGATGTCACAGAACACCAAACTGTCAATTTCTCAAGACAGGTGGGAATCGCTCTTCAATCTTGGGTACTGTATATCAGGTGAGCTAGTGAACTAAAGCGTATTAAGTCTGCTGGGAATATCTACTGTCTTTTCATACTGTAATGTTTAGTTAAGGGATAGTTAGGCGTATTCAAATATTGGTGGACAATATGTTGTCCCGGTAATAATTGTGATAAATATTTTCAAAACTGTTAATGGCACCGATATGATCCTTCAATTGTTTAGACTTTTACAAATAATAATAATCAGTTTACTTATTCCAAATCCACATGAACCCCTCAGTTAAATCCCCCGCACAGCATTTATTTGAAAAGAAAATATGTCACTTAAAGCTGGTTCAACTGTTACTACTAGAAAGTGTTCGAACATGAGTTTTTATTAAAACAAAATAATGAGTGGTGTTAATTGCATGCCAAATTAATCAGAGTATACAAGGCCAAATTGTCCCCCAAGTTACCATAAAACTAATTGCTGACAAGCAATGTTCCATTTAAAAAGCTATCAAAGTCCAGCGCAGTGCTTACCATGCAATTGTTGTTTTGAACTAACAATAGCTTTTCTGTGTCTTTGGTGGTTGGACACACATAAACCGCACCAGCAGCTGCTCCACAGGATCCATTACCTAAAGCCTGACAAGAAGGATTTTCGTGCAATATCGCATTGCATGATATTATGACAACATGAATATCTTGCCGCTCTAAAAAGGCAAAAACACAAGGCATTCTAGGTGGTAAATGCAATATATCCAGAGCACAACAGATTGTGTTACAGTGTTTCCCATACATTGATTTATTTGTGGCGGGCCGCCACAATTAAATATCGTCCACCACAAATGGATCTCATTTTTTACATTTTACATTTTAATTTTGGTGGTCTAATGGATAGTGAGGTGGGCTGATGATCGGTAGGTTGCGAGTTCAAATCCCGTCTGGAACACTAGTGTGCCCTTGAGTAAGGCACTTAGTCCTCAGTTACTCCAGGGAGAATGTCCCTGTAATTGGTCATTGTAAATCGCTTTGGAATAAGGCGTCTGCTAAATGCCTAAATTGTAAATTATATTCTTGGGAGAATAAACCCCAAGGATCCTCAACTACGGTGTGTCTCACTCAATAACAACGCAACACAGAGCAACAAGAACGTTGTCTACAGTAGCCATGAACTCGCATGCATTTTCTGGGGGGGGGTGGATGCGTGGGCCACCAGAATAGGTTAAGGGGCCTTTGGCTTATCTTGCCCGGGGGGGGGGGTGCGGTGCGGTGCGGTGCGGTGCCCCCACAAATAGAATCAAATTCTGTGGGAAACACTGTGCGTGCTACATCTTTAAACCCATTGGAATCAAATGGAAAAAGCACCCTTCACTTGTGTGAAAAACTGTTATCAATGGAGTTAAAATAAATAGTGTAGCTTTGAAACTCTTAAAAAACTAAACAGACGGCGCTCACTGAGAACTTAGATCAACACGTGGCATTGGATAATCTGGGCCATCTTATTGCAAAATGTCATCAGTGGAGTTCTAAGATCTGAAAAAGGCTTTGAGAGAGTAGGGTGAAACCAACCAGTGACATTTGTGGGTTGTCGAAAGACATAAAGAGCCATGGCCAACAAAATGCTCAGTTTCACAAAGCATAACTTACATGCTTGAAATAAAGAAATACAAAAAATGACATCATTGTTTTCTGTCCAGTCTTAGCTTTGAACAGAAGTGCTAACTCTACAATGACATCACTATCAGCAACTCACCAGAATCTCAAGAGTCCATCACAATCTGTGACAATGAGTTCTGGCAACGAATGTCCGCCTTGTTTTCCTCAATCCTTTTTTTCCTCTTTTTTCATTTGGCTTGGCATTTCATGAAGTAAAGTCTAATTAAACAATCAAGCCCATGCAGTCCCTCTCCCCCTCTGTCCTATTGACTTTGTCACAGCACTCATCCTCTCCCCAGTATAAACTCCCATGTCTAATGCCAGCCAGGGAGAAGGGCTGTTGTCACACACTGTTTGTCCCCCTATCTCTCTTCGTCTCTGTGCGCCGAGTCAGCATCAAAGCAGCCGGCGTACTGAGCTCTGAGAGAGCAAACTAAAGCTTAGTGTTGAGTTTAAACTAAACTGCTGAGCGCAAAAATAACTAAAGTTGTATTGCGGACTTGCATCTCTGAAAGTGTCTTTAAATGACTTTCTATTGATCTAGTGGATTAAAGAAACCAACCATTTGACACATCACTTACTTATAACAGGGTACAAGGATACACAAGAGCTTATACACAGAAAAGTGAACAATTCCATAACTATTCAATACCAATGTCACCCGAGGAAATGTTTTATTAAGTCCAGCTTGGAAGTCCAGCTTTATAAAGTGCGTAATGGCGAGAGGTATGTAGATAAGGTTACGTACTTGCTAGTGAAACAAAGATTTATAAGATTCAAAACGTTTTGCAGTTCCCTAGCAGCTTGCTATGTATGCTGGTTAGGCTACTGATTTAAATGAAATATGCTGACTTTGGCTGTTTACAGTTTGGAATGATCAAATGATAGTTTAATAATGCAGTGCTTGATCTTCAGTTCCTGGATGCAAAGCATAACCAAGACATTAACAGCATCTATATACAAACCTGTAGGCCTATATGCAAAACCAAATTGGCTGTGAGCAAAGCTAGCGGTTACCATGAGATGAGTTTATTTATTGCACGTAGCTTACACATTTGAACAGGTTGTGCTTTCTATCTCCAAAAGATTATACTGGTAATTGTTCAAGACCGAAAATAAAGAAACTATTAGCCACTGCAGGAAGGAGAGGCGACCTCAACTATCCTTTTGAAAGCAGTACAGTATTTTTATATATCAAAATATTGGTTAAGAAAAGGCTAGTGCTAGTTGATGACACTAGCGGTGTTATGTACAATCTCTATGCAGTGTAATGTGACATCTCATCTCAAGCCTCAGAGCTGTAGATGTTTACCTGTGCAAAACTGTGTGTAAGCTGAGCGCCTCCTAGTGACGTTGCGCACCTTTTTTTTTCTGACTACGATGCAACCTCGGCCAATGTGCGCGACTCTCACGGTCGGGTGAGACGTTTTTAAGTGCTACCACTGTGCAAGACCAGTAATCCAGGTGTTGGAAGTGTTGTTTATGTAACAGTGTTCATGATTACTACATTTCCCTGTCAGCTGTATTGGTTTCTGCTAACAGCATGCAGTGGTTGCAGACCACACCCAGTCTCTCTCAGCAGTAGCAGTAAGTATGCACACGTGCCAGCCCTGGGCATCAGCAGAGAGATGGGGTGGAGGGCTGAGAACACTCAGTCGTACTACTCAGGATGGATGTTTCCCATCATGCAGCTCAATCAGCCACCCAATGATTCATTTCACAGACACTTGGGTAATTATAGGAGTCTGCTCTTCACCTCTGGGGATGAAACTGCATGAGCGCAGCCAGGGTGGGGGGTGGGTGGCGAAGGAAGAAATGACAGAGTGAGAAGTGAGTGAAAACAAAGAGACAGGAATGACGAGGGTGAAGATGGAGTAGTAGATGTAGTGAAATTCATTTAACTGATGTCAGTGGTCTTGTTCAGGAAAACAATATTTTCACTTATCTACAATGAAGCAACTAATCACTGCTGTGTGAACCCTGCAAAGCATTTACAAGTTATGTGACATAGCAAACACAATCAATTAAAATATACAGCTTATGACCTTTTAAGGTGAATAGTAAAACAAAGGTTGTAAAAAAGGGCGATATGGTGGGGCATGAATAAAGACTGAAAAGAGCTGTTACAGAACACAGGTGATGGAAGTGTGCAAGCTCCCCCTATTGGTGAAGCTAAAAAAGTATTTTTTCCAACCACACCTCAGTATAAGTCATACATGTGTATGGCCATTCTGAGGCATTTTAGGCAAGGCAAGTTTATTTATATAGCACTTTTCAACACAAGGCAATTCAAAGTGCTTTACAAAAAATGAAAGAGATTAAGAAAATGGCATTTAAAATCAGTTATTAAAAAAAGCCAAAAAAGATTTTAGAATCAAACATCCATTTTGTGATGGTTATTCGTAGTATTTGAAGAATGTTTCTGCATCAAGCAACACATAAACACCTTCAAAAGCAACCAGAAAAAGAGAAATGTCCAGGATGTTCACGAGCTGAATAGTCTTTAGTGATTTCAATGGAGTGTACAATCATTGACCATAATTGCATGGAAAGGGTGACAGGGAGACTGGTTGAAATAAATAAATAAGGTGTGAGAGCTGTCTCAATCATTGAGCAGTGCAAAGGATGTAAAAGGAGCACATTTGTTTTTTTCCAAAGGTGAAATATTCATAGTAGATGGAACTGGCTTAATTATGTTCACTGTGACACCATTAGGTGCAATGCCCAGTGAACTCAGTGAGTGTTGGAGTCTGTACACAAACTGTAATCTCAAAATAATTTAATTCCAATCGTTTTGTGAACGACAGGTTCATAATCGTATGCGAGGTAAATCAACAACTAGGACGCTATATCTCTCTTTCCTGTGTGTCTATCTCCACCCCTCCTCCTCCCAGTCTGTCCCCACCCTCACGCTTCCAAGCTATCGTTGTTGTGACTCTATATGTTTATAGCCCAGAGTGCTGTGTTCAGAAAGGTGATGCTTTGTTAGAAATTCCAAGGCTATGGAGAGCAGGTGCAGGGCCATTGTGACAAGTACAATTTATCGGCTGCTCCCAAGCAAGGGAACACATTCAATAATGTGCTGGGAAGATGAATCCATCCCCCACACGGGGCTGGGCTCACAGGGTGGGGCGACGGGGGTAATTTACACATGCAGGTAGCACAACTCAGCAGTTAAGGACTTTGGAGTTGTAAATACCTGCTTATTAGCATTTCCAATCAATTCATCTACACTTTGATCTAAACAATCTGACATCGTAAATTACAGCAAGTGTGCCACACTTACAAAGTGACTCATTGCACATCTTTAAATATTATTTTGACAGTTAAAACTTGCTCTTTTGATACACTGTTACTCAACATGAATACAAGTCATGTGTTTGTTTATATGTGCTTGTGTGTCTGCTTGTTTGTACAGCATGTGTATAAATAATGACGAGGAGGCAGATGGATTTAAAGTGACTACAATATTCAGGATAGCGGTGATGTTTTACCAAACCTGTTCTTTATCCAGAGATAAATGACAAACATGCTCAACCACATCATATTGTTTAAGTCAGGTGTAAATGGGGGTCTGTCTTGCTGAAAGCTCCAATGCTTTTTCACATAGAAGGATAGTCTGCAGAAGGGTGGATCACTGGATCATTGACAGGCAGGGAGAGCAGCAGGCAGTTAGACAGACATGATGTACAGTCCTGCATAATCAGCTCTCAGCCCCATTCATCTGGGCAGACTGCAACACTTGATGAGACTGTGATGCATTTGGTGAGAGGTCCCTCCCACAGATGTCATTTTGAAGAACAGTGTCAATGCTACCGCCAAATCAAAAGCCCAGTCATGCAGCCACACCCCTCACCACAACACCAGCACGCTCAGAGGACATCTGGATTCTTCCCACTCTGGCAGCACAGTTACATTTATAATCACAATGATGAGCAAGAGAAAAATCCCTCATAGTCAGCATCACCTGGTGCAAGCACAGACACTGGGTCTCGTCTAACAACTCTCCTTAATGACTAACTCCAAGGGCATGCAGGCATACACCTAAATCCTGAATCCACAGCTATTATAGCAACAGGATAGAATCAAATGTGGTCTGGGCTACTCACAAGGGAGAAAGGGCATTACACAAGAGTACACAATGCAGGGGTCATCGTGCAGGATCACAAGGTGCACTGGACCTTTTCCTGTACAGCTTTAACTCTTCCCTCAAGGCAGGTCAACCCACAGTAGCATGTTCTATTATAACTGTAAGTGTATATTTCAGGTAGTCTAATGAAATCTCTGCTGCAATCATCAAGTTTTCCTTATGTTGCTGACCTTTATTTGGATACAAGGCGGTGGATGACAATATGTGTGAACAATAAATCCAAATGGAACACAAAAATAAAATAATTTGGTCAATAGAATTGACATCTTATCTGCTGACGAAGATAAAGTGAACTGCAGCTCTTATGAAGACCTTGTGGTGAGATTATAAGACTGAACTACCGACGGAAAACGTAGGCCATTATGGACAAGAAGTCTGTGCATCAGACTTCAATAAAAGCTGGGTGGATTGGAAGATACATCTAAAATGTACAAAAAGGAATGGTAAAAATTAAAAGGAACAGCCACCTTGATCTTGACTTTTATTCCTTAGTATTAGTCAAGCTCTAAAAATGCAAGATTTCCCATAATTCAATTTAAAAAGGCATCTTCTTTCAACTTTTACTGCACAAGGTCTTTCAAACCTCATGCGGCAGATTGTAACACAGGCTTTATGCTAATGATTTATAGTCTAAAAGACAGCTGAGATAACGATGATATTTACATCATGGATATTTAAATCATAGATATTTATTATTATTACATGTTAGACGCTTTTATCCAAAGCGACTTACATTCATTATATACTGTGGGCAATCCCCACAGGAGCAATTTGGGGTGAAGTCTTGCCCAGGGACACAACGACATGCTGACTGCAGTGGGACTCGAACTTGCTATCCCCTGATGCAAAGCTCAGCGCACTATCCACTGCCTCCCATTTACTTTCAGAAAAGTCATGTTTAAGCCATAGAAGGACTTTAACATTTCCACAAAGTGTGTAGTACTCAGAAATATATGTACACTACTAATACACATGGGAAAACTCCATCTACCGATTGTGTAATACAATTAAAAGCTAGAGAACATCTACTCAACAGACATGGACATTTGATTATTTCCTCTACTAATTTCCTCATTTCAGATTTAGTAGCGATAATTTAGACACTTACAGTGCCTAATAAGCAATTAGAACTAAATGTCTCTCCTCCCTTGAACTTTTGAAAACTGTTTACCAGTGACGTTAATGATCTAGTAACTGCAGCTTTTTATGGTTGTACTCCCTGCAAGTTGCTCTTGCTAAGAATGTAAAATAACATCAACCAAGATCAACTTTTTGTAATCCCTGAAGGGAAGCTATTGTATTCAAATGCATTTTCTTTGCTACTCTACAGTTCTAAAGGAAGTTCATTTAATCGAGAAAAATGCTCATAACACAAACGGTGTCTCACATTTATATAATTTTCCCTTATAAAATTGAATATACTTTATCGTCAAGGTGATTTTACTTTGGAAAAGAGCTGCTGCTGCTGCTGCTTATACTGGGGAGCGTAAAGCCAGATAGTTAAGACTTAATGGGCCTTGCTGTGTGTGGGGAGTCAGAGGCTGTGACTGTGACATATTCCACTGGGTCCTCACTCCCCTTTTTCTGTACTGGACGGCTTTTATGGCCCTCTGCAATATTTCATGACCATATCCATTGGTAAATCAGAGTGAAGCAGATCAAAAAGCACAGCAGCAACAGCCTTAGTCGTATAAAATAAACCCTGCCACAAAAACTCTTCCAGCGTGATGGCTTTTGGCTCAGTGACATTAAGGTCATCAAAATAAGCCAGGCATCCTAAATGAGCTTCCCAAATGGTGATTTTCAAACCATGGATTTTTAAAGTCATTTGTGTTGTAATGGAGCTGCACCCTGCTGTGTTGCATTTTGGTTTCAATTGAAAACATCAACCATGTTTGGGCTAATGAGTCTTAGATGACTTTGACTCTGCGATTTCATTAAAAGAGAGGGAGCACTGCTTTCTAACAGGTCAAGATATACCATCCTACCAATGTGAGAAATACAAAGTATTGTAATAGTCACATTTAAAAGCCCTTTTATGGCACAGGTACAAATAATAATAAAGATAATATGAATAATCAATTAATGAAAAATCAAGGTATGAGGAGAAGAACAGATTTCAATGAAAGGATATTATAGTCATTTAAGGGTGCTTAGCAATTAAAGCTTTTGTCCTTAAATCCTAAACCTGTAAAAGTAAGGTGGATGTACTGCTTTTGAACAAAGCAATACTGCCATCTAGTGTGACGAGACATGTGGACATTTCCTCTCAGGGTCAGCATATTCCCAGAAGTTGCAATCTTATAAAATGCTTTTATATATTGTTTGAAAATAAATAAAGGTTTGCCATGTGAAATAGTATGATATACTATGCGTCTGGTTAAACTGGCTTGATAACAGCTCTCTGGCTTAAAGTTACATTAATAATAAGCATAAGCAGGAATACAAATGTTTTAGGCATAATTGTTCCTTAAGTTAAGAAAAGCATATAACACTTTCTATTGGAGATTTTCACTATGTATATAATAACTAAAGATGCACCAATCTAACCCACTGGCAACTGACGCTGTTCCCATTAAATAGATTGCGAATCATACAAAATGTTTTCATAGATGTCATTATAAAATGTGGTGTTTTCCCCAATTATTTACATTCATGTAGTTTCTGGTGCCTAACATTGCCTTGTTTATCACTGTATGCCAGAAACCCACTTAGTTGTCTGTATTGTCAGATATCAGGAATTTGGGTTTTAGAATCAGGTGTTAGAGAAAAGAAGATGGATTTGTGCATCCCTAATAATGACAACGGCCACATTTAACACAGCAACTTATCTTCGAAGCATTGAGATAATGGTGGATATAAAAAGGTATGCACGTTTCTAAGACCCTTTTTTATTTATTTGTTATGATCCAACCCAGAATATGTTGCCTTAAGGTCAAATGAGCAAGGTCTCCTATTCACTTTTTACAGATGGTCTTTCAACAAGGCTGCAGTAGATGTCCTCTTTGAATGCCTGCCATGGTCTATGAAGGGTTTGAACTTTAGCTCAGAGTCAGGAACAAATAAATGCCTGCAGTGACAGACGGAATGTCATTCGTAGATGTATGCTGCCTCTGTCTGAGCACTACAGTGCGTAGGCTGGATGGCAGCATATATTTACTTTACTTGAAAACCATCACCACACTCCAACAGTAATTTTAATGACACTTTGAATGCAGAATGGGTACTGCGACTGTTATACAACATCAGTGTACATACAGAAAAGGATGTATGTAGCAGCTCTTATTAAGCTTTATTTAGATGGGGTGCATAAGAGATGTGGGCTTTCTTTAAAGTGATATAGTTTACTGTTCAATTATATTAAATAAAGCACAAATCAGAAATTGTGTACTGTGTCTGTCAATGTTCTTACTGTCAATTTGGGCCCTTTTCATTTTGTAAATGTAAAACACTACACCTAATAAAATGCGCTTAGCCGTCAAACTGTACTTTCCCACACTAGACTTAAATACATTAGTGTCTTCATTGCCGGGTCCCTCCGTTACTCATAGATTCAATATCCATTTATTCCTGCTAATAAAAAAATCAATCTGCAAGGTGGTTGGCAGGCGTCCATGTCTGCTGATAAGGCTGAGTTGTCTTTTGGCGCATTACAAGCAGCTGAAGTGTGTAGAGTGCTGTACCAGGGATGTCCAGTGTAAGGGAGAATCTACTTGCATATCCTTCACTTTGTTTAACAGGAGATTCTGACTTGTCATATATACCATAAATAGATATAAAGTGGTATGACGGTTTAGACATAGGTCCTGACATGAATAATCATGATATGGTGGGGAGAAACTTCACAGATAAATGTACATATCACTAATTGTGCTAGGACTAAGGATTTCCAGTGTCATTAGTGATAGATTGCGGACATGCCTAATATAGTCAGAGCTGCTGGAGATGTTTAATAAATACCCTCACATGCATTATGTGCAGTTGACATAAAATATTCACAGTAAAATATTAATCAATTAGCTTTTTTTGTCAATACATGTTGTACAAGAATAATCACTCATTGATGTTGTTACTGTAAATGTTGTTTATCACTGTCATACAGAGTACAGTCTCATCTTTATTCACTTAAAAGAAAAGCAGCTTCCTGGTAATGTAGTCTAAAGCCCTGTGGGAAAAACCCTTTGAAAAATGTTCTACCTTAATCTTGGGAAATCCTTATTCTTAATGTCTGTTGGACGAGGGTCTTGCATGTTCACTGGTGTTTACCCAGCAGTTCAACTCTGTCATTGTAACTGACCACCAATTGATTCAAACAAAAACAATGAGGAGGGCCAAACTTGTTAGTGCTTAGACAGACATTTTATACAATTATAATTAGGAATGTATTTTTTGTTTTGTTTATATCAAAATAAAAGCCTTAAATAACATTCTGAAAATGTGAAATGTTTGTTATTGACAAAATAATTCAAAGCTCATATTGCCATGGCAACTACTGTAGATCAAATGTATTCACCTCTGCCACTGATGGGACCTGTCATTATTCACATCAGGCAAAGCAAGCTGTAAGCATAGGAACAGCTCACTCTCCTGCCTGTCTCTCTGCAGCAGATCATTCACCTTCACAAGAATACCTTATCCTCAGCAGAAGTCATAGAAGCATGGGAAGCAGAAAAGCCAATAACCAGATGTCAGCCACAAAGAAACTTAGATTTTCCACAAACCACTGTGCAGCAAAAATAAGTAAATCCATCTTAGCATATAAGTACATCTGACATGAAATGCAGCTAGTGGTATTTAAAGTGTAGGCACAGCAGTATAACCTGTAATACTGACAGCGAACTCCTGATTAAATGTGTACACCACACGTATGTATTCTGACGGTTATTTAGTCTTTACAAGTTGTACTTTGCAATTAGCCTGCTTCCTGTTATTACACTGCATTCGTCTTCACTTCTCTGCAGGATCACTTAAAAAGGAACTTTCCATACATAGGAAATTAAGTGAGGTGCCAATCTGTGTTTTGACTGGCCACATGAATCTCTGCCCAGCAGTACACGGAGTAGTTTAAGGGTCAGCAGTTGACCTAATCGTACAAAATAACACGTGGAGTGTGCTGGAACTGATAGGTAATTCGGTGAAGAAAAAATGATAAAATAATCATCTCGGAGCTTGAGATACATAAAACGATTGACGTGCCAATCCTAGCATTTTCATTGTGACAGTGGAAAGGGGATTATCACTGTCGAGTCTTTGTTACCCAAAATGATCATATCCATGTCTTCACTCTTCTGTACATCAATACATCAACTAACAAATACTTGTATTTTAAATATAAATATATAATCTACATATATTTATTCTATTTTGGTTGGCAGTACGCCTGTGACACTTGCTAGAATCAGCTTGTATTTTCTGTTTCAGAGATGTAACTGTAATTTATAGCACTAGTGAGAGTAGTTCTTAATAGTAATACAAAAAATATATAGAATATGACCATATTAGACTTCTGGTCTGGCATATGTCCTCTCCCATCCTCCCACACGTTTGGCCCTGGCATATGCCACAGCCGAGGCCCATTAATCAGAGCTTATTTAATAAGAGCTGAAAACACTGCTCCCAATTCTCCCGCATTAACCTTGTTGCTGCCCCTCACCACCCCTGAAAGTTGGCACTGATGTGCTGCGTGTGTGGTCGTGTGTGTGCGTGTGCGTGTGTGTGTGTGTGTGTGTGTGTGTGTGTGTGTGTGTGTGTGTGTGTGTGTGTGTGTGTGTGTGTATATCTTTTGAGAACTTGTCACTTGTTAGTGCAGCAATTCCTGCCATGCTATAAATAAAGAGAGGGATGGAAGCCAGTGGAGTACTTTGACAGCAGAGGGCATAATGGCCTTGTCTCCGTAGGATATGAGGATTAAATCTGCTCTACAAACTGATAGCTTATTAGCATACCTAATATACAATACTTTTACACATTAAACACATTGTTGCAACTATTTTAGTTAGTCCTGGTTGTAAAATAGTCTCATTCTGTATCATACTGTTGTTGCTTTGTTCTGTGTTTCACACATTATTCAAAAGCATTGCATGTTGTTTTCAGGTTGTTAGTAACGTGGGAGCAGTATTGAATACTATGTCCTTTAAGTGTTTAGCTAGAGCAGTGTTTCTCAAACTTTTTCATACCAAGGACCACTTAACCAATATAAAAACACTCGCAGACCACCTAACTCCACAAATATAAAAAAACACATGGTTTTTCTAGAACAGATTACAAATTGTCTGAAAATGGTACAAACAGGTGGCAACATGTGTGACGAAGGTGTTGCGCTGGACTATATCATGCAATCGAAAGTTTGAAACTTAAGCTCGCTCCATTGCGGAGATATTCCCGCGAGAGTGCGGAAAACTTAAATGTATTTATTTATTTCAAATGTTACCAATATACTCACGGACCACTAGGGGGCGCTCACGGACCACCAGTGGTCCACGGACCACACTTTGAGAAGCACTGGAGGGATTAACATACTCCCTATCTAGGTTTCTGTCTATATACCAGGCAAAAAATAAATACAGTAGGAAAAGATTGATTCTTACTTTGACCCTGGGCATCCAGTAAGCAACCACAGAAAATGAGAAGGAACTGGAGGGTGAAAGAAGGCACTCCGACTGGTAGCGCTGTGAATCCCACACTGATCTGGCTCCTCGAGGCCATGGCACCATTGGGTACTGGAGAAAAAGGTGAGAAACAAGCTGTTAAGATATAGCCAAACATTTCCTTCACATTCTTGTTTTTCGATATTGGGGAGAAGGCTCGTTAAACACGTGGGATTGAAAAATAAGAAAGTATGAAGAGAATCTGCTTGTGAAGCCCAGTAGGGAAGATAAATCATGTGTCAGAGATATAATTCACCAAATCATGACACTAAATCGTTACTATAGTCTCCAGCCACAGTTCTACTTGGACTGTTCCTCTTTCTGAGAAGAATATAAGCTTTTACACAAAACTACAATACTTGGATATTACAAGGTCATCTTAAGTGAGTAGTTTGGTTAAAACTTAAATTAAGAACAAATGTGGACTCATTACTATTAAACTGCCAAGATGACTTATACAGTTATCCATAAGATGTATAACTATAAGTCATGTGTGAAAAAGCTCTATTGTGTCACTATTAATTGATGCTGAAGTTGACTCTGAGCTATCATTCACCCTGACATTTCACAACAGGCCTCCAAAAGAAGAATAAAATCAATAAGCCTACACTTTGTATGCACTCATTTATATTCACATCTGACACCCCAGAAAGGTTTCATACAATTATCAATTTGATATGCCTCTCAATACAAAATATTCAAACAATTGGATTTATGTTTGAACACAAGCCATCACAACTCTTCCACAAATTCTAGTCTTGAAACATACGGCCACCATTCAACAATGAATACAAAAGGTATTTAACATTACAACCTGTAAAGTGATCTCTGTTATTTGAACAACATCGGGTTGTGTTTGTTGGCAATTACTTCCACAGTTATACAACTGCTGATACGATCAAAGCCCTGCAGACAATTACTGTAGTTACCCCGGTGAAAAGGTTAAAAAATATGCTGCTCTGTTAACGTGCTGTTCACACTTCACCACCTGTGTTGACACGTTGTTACCTTTCAGCTAGTGTTAATTGTTTGTTTTGTTAAACCTAGGGCACAACGATCACATTTGATAAACTCATGTACAACTGCCATAAACATTGAATTGACGACTCGCCATCTGATGTTTATAATGTTTTGTTTTTTTAAATGTTTAAGCTTTTGCTCCATATTCCACTTTATACAGTGAACACAGCTGGAAATCATTGCATCGTTCAGCTAACAAAGACAAACTAACCTTTGAAATATATTAAGATAAATAACAACTCTCAGAAAGTACATACGTAATTATTCTGCAAGTCTCCAATGCTGCAATGACAGGCTTACATTTATTTATATAAACAAATCATTAAACAAACCACAACCTAGTTCGACAGATAAATACTTTAGACCACCATTCCCAAAAGACGCACTCACGCATACACTCATATACCTGTAATGTATCTTCACCTCCTTGTTGCGTTTGTATATCCCCGGAAAGAGTCCCGCTCTCTGCCTGACTGACTGAGTTTCCTCTCTTTGCCTCCGCTGTGCACTCACAACTGGCACAGCTCTCTTCCGTTTCCTCGGCCAAACAGCCCAACTGCAAGGACAGAGGGAGGGAAAATGAGGGGGAAACAAAAAAAACAGAGGAGAATACAACCAATGGATGGGAATGAGAAGAACAGGAAAAGAGAGACCGATTGCTTTGATAACGTAGTTTGTCAGGAGCTGCATTCTTCCTAAGCCATTGTTCACCGAGTAAAAAGTGCAGAGTTAAACTAATTTAATTTCACATTCCCTCAGTGCTGCCATTTCCTTTTCTATTCATTTGTTCGCAATTCAGCTTTTGAGCTCCAAAATACGAGCCAGGCTGCTGTGCACTTACAACACAATGCATGTAGGATCTCATTGAAGCACTAGACAGACACAAGACATTTGAAGTTTCCAATAAGCTGCAGGAAAACAAAAGAATCATGGAATACTTCAATAGATGAGTTGGATAGATGTCAAACAACGCTGACTTAAATTATTAAAACAAAGATGGCTAAAGTCTAAAGCTAGACCAAGGGGGCTTGATACACTTGCAACTGTCAGCTTTAGTATCTCAGTACAGAAATGCCAAATATATATAAAGTAATTTAAAAACAGTGTCTGCAACCATTACATGTCTTCAAAAACGGAATAACGTGCAATGTATCGTTTGCAGGTTTTTAAAACGTTCAAATATCTCTGCACTTGATCAATGCTGATACATTTTGATAGGTAACATCATTTCAACAACCACTTCCGTTTGCAAAGTCATATAATCACCTTTGAAAATCAGCTAAGTTCATATTAATGAGGTGTTGACATTATTTCAGCAACCCTCTACGTTTCTGTACTTGACAACAGGAAGGTCGGAGCTGAGGAGAAGTCAGCTCGATACCCTCGAGTTTTAAGAATTTAGCAACTTCCACAAAAAATGTGCTGACACAGGGACTTGAACCTGCATCTACCGCTGAAGGACACTCTCCCTGCTGACTATACACCCTGCTGTCCAAAAGGTACATTAGTCACATCCCAACATCACCTTTGAATACACAGATCCTTTCCTTAAAATAGAAAACACCAACACCATGTGCCAACATTGCAACACCACTAGTCCTAATTATAGTCTGTACATCCAAGCCAGATATCAAAATAGTGCTGAGTGCAAAAGTTGTATATTGCACAAAGAATCATTGTGCTTATAGACAGGTCCCTTAAAGGTAGGGTATAGGTAATTCATTTCAGAAACACTTTTTGTTATATTCCATGGAATGCTCTTAACATCCCGATAGCAATGAATAAATTAAATGCTCAGACAATAAATCCATAAAAAAAACATCATCTGTGGAAGCCGTAGTACTGTAAAAAGCACGACCAATCATCTGAGCCGGCCCGGCTAAAATAACTGGATGGCCTACCTGCCTGTCAGCCTTCCATCTGTGCACAAACTTATCTCGTGGCCTCATTGGTCATGTGCGCGTTCGTGTGTGTTGGAGGAGGGGCTCTGTGAGGAAGTGTGAAGGAAGGGACAGATTTTTTTCGGCTGCGTACTTTCACATTCTAGTGCACTCGAGCTGGTTTCTCCATTCTTACCTACCCTACCTTTAATGCTTACTAGTTGCCGTGTCAAATCTTCATATAATTTCAAATAAATGAAGTATGAAATAAAACTAAATATTGTTGGCAACATTAACTGGTTTTGCCTTTTGTTGGCTAACTATTGTACCTGTACATTTTGGCTGGTCTTTCTGTGTTGTTTTGATTCAGAATTTGCAATATCGCGAAGGTGGCTGTAGACAATAAATTGGGTCAATCATAGATAGAAACTATTTTGTACTTTTATAAAAGATGCACAATGTACACATTTCATTCTGAACGCGAATTAGCTAAATTGGCAGGTGAAATGTCAATAACATAAGAAAAATGATTGATGTATGATATAATGAAAAGTTAATTATTTAACTGCAATCTAACAGACTACTGGAAACCAGGCACAGTTAATTATGCGACGCCATTACTTATTTTAATAAGTTTAAAACTATAGGTTACTTATGTAACCCCAGTTCTCATGTTCTCAGTTCTCAGCTGGGTGACATGCTGTTAGATACTCATGGTACCTGTCTCTGTAAATAGAGTTTGTAAACTGTACCCTGTACATTATGTTGTTTGTCATCCTTATTGTTGTTCTGTTGTTTTTATGTTACATGTGTAACTAATGTCCTGCAAGTCACCCTTGAAAAAGAGATCTTTTGATCTCAAGGGGCTTTCACCTGGTTAAAAAAGGCTACAAACAAACAAACAATGAAGTGAGATGTCTCACTATGGGATGCGCCTCATCGCGGAGCAAACAGAAGCATCAATCTCATTATGCCAATCCTGATTGGCTGGTGATCTTGACGTCAGCGTCAGGGAATTCACCCCCTATAAGTAGCTTGCGCCACGACGCATGCGTCATTCAAAATAAGCACCTCTTCTCGCTTCACCATAGCAAGGAGGGCCGTCTGGTGAGACATCTCACTTCATGTTACTCTGAGAACTGGGGTTACGTAAGTAACCTATAGTTCTCATTCATAACACTCCGTTCGATGTCTCACTATGGGAAATTGTAGCTCCCGTATTGTCAGACGAGCTTATCTCGAAAATCACCAAACCAACCAGAACTTAACATGTACAGCTCTGACTCAACCAGGTGCCCAGCACTGCTTGAGTCACACTGGGAGCAGAACGTCCAGCCTGTTAAGAGGCGGACAAAAGTGAGCGGCGAGGACCAGCTCGCTGCTGCATCAATGTCTTGGATGGGAGACATACTGGACAGAGCCCAGGATGCAGCCAGACCCTGAGTCGAAAGAGCTCGCGGACCCGAGGGTGCCTGCGAACTCTGACTCGTATGGGCCCCAAAGCAATTGCTTCCACAAACCAGTGGGAGAGCCGTTGCTTAGTAACAGGCTTGCCCTTATAAGGGTTAGCCCAGGACACAAGGGGTTGGTCATTATGACGAAGCACCCTTGATCTGTCCCTGTACGTGCGTAAAGCACGGGCTGGACACGGCAAATCCGGCCGCTGTTCCCCGGAGGAATACAGTGGCGGGGAGGATGCCTCAATGTCAAATGTGGTACCTGAACCAACCGCCTTAAGATAAAGGCAGGGTTGGGCTTCAACCACACTCTGTTTGCCCTGGGGCGAACTGAGTGCATGAAGACTGTACAGATAGCGCATGAGTGCCACTGGCTCGCTTGGCAGCTGCCAGGGTCAGCTTCATGTCACACTGTATTCAGATTGTACCACTCACGGGCCAGGCCCATAGAGCCAAGCGCTCTGGGTGTGGGTAAAAGATCGCCCCCCCCGCTTGGGACAATATGTCCCTGCGTAGTGGGAGCTGCCGTGGCTGCCCGCACAGCAGCTGATATATCTCCGCTAGCCAGTACATAGCTGGCCAGTGCGGAGCTATCAGGATAAGTGTGTGGCGTTGCTCTCTCACTCTGGCCAGAGTTGGGGGTATCAGAGCCAGGGGTGGGAACGCGTACAGAAGGCCCGGGGGCCAATCGTGCGCGAGTGCATCCACGCCTAACGGTGCATTTAGATCGCACATCGAAAAGAACAGCTGACACTGAGCGTTGTCTTTCGATGCGAACAGATCCACCGCGGCTCTGCCGTAACGCACCCACAGCTGGCTCACAATCCTTGGATGTAGAGTCCAGTCTGCATAAAGTGGTATACCTCTGGACAGTAGATCTGCCCCGAGGTTCATCACTCCCGGTACGTGCGTCGCTCTCAGAGAGAGGAGACGTCTACCGCTCCATAGGATCAGTTTGCGCGCCAGTGTGTGTAACTGGAGAGAACGCAAACCCCCTTGGCGGTTAATATACGATATTGTGGTCGTATTGTCTGTCCTCACGAGGACGTGATGTCCCCTGAGGAAAGGCAGAAAGCGTTTTAGGGTGAGAAACACCGCTAAAAGCTCCAGGTAATTTATGTGCGCCCGCTGGAGGTCTCTGCTCCAGAGACCCCTCACCGGGCGACCTTCATAAATACCTCCCCAACCTGTCAGACATGCGTCCATGGTGACCACTTTCCGTGAAAGGACAGCACCCATAGGCACACCTCGTACTAGAAAAGTCGGGTGCAGCCAGTGGCGCAGTGCCATTACGCATTTCACAGTAACCATCACTCTCCGCGCGCCATGGCGCGCAGGGTTTAGTTTTAGGGCGGCCACCCAGCGCTGAAACTCCCTCATGTGTAAGCGTCCCAGTCGTACGACCAGGATGGCTGACGCCATGAGCCCCAGCAATCGCAGGCATGATCTGAAGAGAACATGTTTGCGCAGCTGGAAAAGAGCGAGACAAGCTCTGAAAGCTTTCACTCTTTCCGCTCCAGCCGGCACTGCGCATGTGCGTGACGGTGGTGCCTTCACGACCCCAGCCGGCACTGCACATGCGCGTGACGGTAGCGCCTTCATAGACCCGTCAATTGTCCGCCCTTTGAGAGAGGCCGTAGCTGCTCTCAGAAGGGGAACAGTTGACGGACTGTTTATTGTTTTTCTTTTAATTTTTTTCGAGCTGCGCCCTTGGCTCGAAGCCTGGATGCGTCAGCGGAAAATGTTTTATGACAGAAAAATCAATAAGTGTGTGACATGTGTTTATGCGGACTTGAGGATGGTGTTGAGGCATCTCTCGAGGCGGAGGGAACACATTTAGAACTGGGGAACCGTAGACTTCCAGCTCTGTCACAGAGGGGAGAAGGAGGGGCTGTCACGCCGCTCGCTTCTTCTTTCTCGACTGCTGGCCGAAATTCTGGGTTGGCTGCGCCTGGGCTGCAGCCGTAACCGGAGATTTTCTAGGCCAGCTCGCCCTCGTCCCCTGCCTGGGCTGGGGACTCGGGCAGACTGCGACCTCTGCGTTTTCGGTATTTTGAACCGAGCAGGGTTCGGGGCAACTTGGACGAAGCAGCGGCAGGGCCCTTCGAGGGACGCAGAGGTGGAGGGCCTCGTCCTCCTTCTTTTTCGACTCGCATCTCCTCTGCATGGAGGCAAGAGCGGAGCCGAAAATCCCCTCGGGAACGATGGGCATGTCAAGCACATACTCCTTTTCCCGGTCTGGGAGGTTGGTGAGGTTGAGCCATCTAGCTCTTTCCTGCACCACCATGATCCCCATTGTTTTGCCCGTGGCCTGGACGGCGCAGCGTTGGACACGGAGACAAATGTCTGTGACCGCGGCCAACTCGTCCAGAACGGCCGGTCCAGGATTACTCGACATATCCTCACAGAGCTCCGCTTGGTATGCGGTTAGCAGTGAGGAAACGTTCAGAGCCCTGGCGGACAACGCTGCGGCTCTGTAGGACCGTTCAGTCATGGTCGACTGGAAACGGTCCACCTTCGCTGGCAGCGTGGGGTTCCTGCTTGGTGACGGGCCCATCCTCGGTAGGAGGTGGGCTGCCACCAGCAGTTCCATCGGCGGTATGCGGAGCAGGCCGAGCCTCTCCATACCGTCGCAGTCTAGGGAGGAGGCACCCTGGATTGGGGCCTTGTTGCTAAAGGGTCGGTCCCTCCACGAGACCGATACCTCATCCAACATCTCCGGGAAGACCGGGAGGAGTTGCCTCCTTGTCCTCGTTGCTTGGGGAGAATGTTTCCCCTCGTAACGGGACCTGGCGGTCTCCTTGGCCATTTCGGACCACGGGATGTCTAGCCTGGACGCAGTGCGCTGACACGCGGCTTGCAGGTCCATGCTCAGACAGGGCGAAGCTGGTGTGCTATCGCCCGGGAGAGCAGCCATCGCTCCCGGCTTTGCCGTTTGAGCCGATGACATGAAGATATATTTTCTTGCTCATCCGAATCAGACAGGAGGAACTCAGAGGTGTCCTCTTCGTCCTCCATGTAGTCTAATTCCAGGACATCCTCCATCACCAGGCGGGAGCTCCCGCCTGGTGAGGCGTGGGGCTCCGTTCCCGCGTCTCTTGCCGCCACCGGGTCCCGGCCTGACACGGCGTGGGATCCCGGTTCCGCAGCTGCCGCTGTTACTGAGCCCCAGACCGACACAGTGAGGGGCTCAGTCTCTGCGGCGGACGCCCCCGTGTCTTGATTGCCAAACGGCGAATCAGTGGACATGAGGGAGTCCTGTTCCAACAAGCTAGCTTGGTGTGCTAGCCGTCGGTGGAGGCTCTTTCGGGTGAAACGGGCACAATGCCCGCACGAGCCGGGGTTGTCGATAGCCTCCTGGGCGTGTTCCAGCCCGAGGCAGGACGAGCAGACCTGGTGTGAGTCTGTGCCTGTTATCTTCAACCCGCAGCCGCATGACCGAGCCTCCGAGTCCCTGACTCCTCTGGTGTGAGGGGGAGAGGCGTCCATCTTGTTTGCCTCGTGGCGTGGAGAGGACCCGCTCGTAACAGGTACGTCGTTGAGAGAAAAAGTGTTACCAACCCGTCCTTAATCCGGAGAAAAAGGGGACGGTGTGGGTCCTTTGTTCTCAAAGAATATTGACTGGTGTGTCAATATACTTCTAATCCTTTTCTCCTCCGTAAGAGAGAAAAAGAAAAGCGTCCTCGCTACCGTGGTGTCGGTAGTAAGGGGAAGCTAGCTAGCAACAGGTGCGTAGCTAGCTTGAGAAAAATCAAAACCTTACCTTACTTTCCGGGGAAAGAAACGGCGAGGTCGATTTTAATACTAACTGGCGTTAGTATTACCGTCTTCTTGCGAAGCAGAAGAAGTAGCCGGCGAGCGCCCGTCGACCGAAATGGTTATATTTGGGTTCAGTCTGTGGACCGTTAAGCTTGTCCGGCTACTATAGAGATGTGCTCTGAAGCGAGAAGAGGTGTATGAATGACGCATGCGTCGTGGCGCAAGCTACTTATAGGGGGTGAATTCCCTGACGCTGACGTCAAGATCACCAGCCAATCAGGATTGGCGTAATGAGATTGATGCTTCTGTTTGCTCCGCGATGAGGCGCATCCCATAATGAGACATCGAACGGAGTGTTATGAATGAGAACTTAAACAAACTTATTACCAATTATTTACTACTTAACCCGCGTTGCCTTGAATTATTTTACATTTATTGTAATGAAGTGTTCTTAAAGAATTCAAGGTGGCACAGAAGAAACTGAGCCATATTGAGGTTGAGTATTACAGTGGTCCAGTGATAGTATGTTATGCCTCATACACATAAATGCTAGTCGATAGGAGACAATGAACAAATTCAATTACAGGTAACCTATTTAGTAAAACGAGCAAAAGACGAGTATTTAACTGGACGAACCATAAAGGCTCACATCCATAGACATCATAAAATGACCTGGAGGCCTACTGGTTGTGTTCCATATCCTTAGTAGTATTTTTTATTGTTTTGTAAGGCTAAAAAAAACAGAACTAAATAAAGGATATCCATGCCATATTACGAACTGTAGCACATAGTAGGCTATGTCCTACCTGCCTGTTAAACCCCAAGGTCCCCGTCGGCGGGGACCCTTGTTTTTTTTTTCACGACACTGTGTCTCAGGGGATTTTAATATTTAAGAACCTATTAATGTGTTATACCAGATTAACGGAAATAATCTCAGCTAACTGACGATACAAACCATTTTTACCAAAACAAAACACAAGTCTCATAAGAAGCATCGAAATTACCCCTTAGCAAAAAATGCTAACGGACATTGGCAGAGAACTCAAGATAAAAGTACCCTTATTACTTATCGTAGCTGCACATACAAGATATCCGATGAAAGCTGAGGTTCCACAGATTATTTAGGTATATGGTATCATCACTGAGTGATCCGGACTCGTGACAGGGGAAGCAAACACAGACATCACCAGTGGTGTAGTGGGGATTTTTTTACTGGGGGGACGCTATTTTAATTAGGTCATCCCAAACAATGCCACACAAGTGCGCATGCGCGCAGTGCACTCACAAAACGGGCAGACAGGTCTACAGAAACTACCGGTATGCTTAGTCCTACTTTAGTTACTGTACTGCAAAAAGCAGACGGCGCTGCACTCAACACACACACAGACTCAAAACCATGGACACACTGGCACATAAACAATTTATAGGCCTAAATTGCATAAGCTACAGTATTGCAACTAAGCAGACAGTGCTGCTTCTCTCTCTATCTCTCCACTTTCAACTTTAAATCTATTTAAAACTCATAACAAACAAACAAAATGTCCAAAGTTGTCCTGAAATTAACTTATTCAATAAACAAAACGAAAAATATAGCCATACTTATGCAAGCAACATTGAATCTGGACTTGACATTATTCTGATTATAATTGCAAATAAGCAGACAGCGCTGCCGCGCTGCCACACACATACACACACACACACACACACACCTTGGGGTTTGAAGACTGATAAATCCGAAATGGATGAACAAACTTTGCAGCCCAGTTTCCTAGCTTTGCAGTCTATCCACGGGTATGCCTCTTGTTTCCTCCGCCACATCTCCTCCGTCCATACCTCTGGGAAAGGTGAGCTTGAGCTAGCTAGAGGAACGTTGCTAGCGCAGCTAACGTGCACGTTAGCTAGCATTATCCACGTCTTTAGGCGGCTCTTCTGATGATGTATTACTAGCAGCTTCACTTGTAGCTTCGGTGCTAGCCTTCTTGTGAATTATATTCTTTTTAGAAAAGAAGTCAAGTAAAACATGTTAGCCTGCCATTATAGAGCTTTTTCGTTAGTGTTCTTGAGGGAAGGAGCTGCCGCAAAATCGGAGTGCTGGCTCGCCGCGGGTGTGTCAGTGACCGCGGGGTCACGAGCCTGATGATGATGAATCATACTTTTTTAAGGAAATCGTTTTTATTTTTTATTATAATTACTGTGAAATGTATTATGTTTTCGTCATTATTACAACAAATACACACTTGCAACTGATAACACTGGCAATGATTTTATATTTATTAGACTTAAAAAAAAGATCATGCTCCAAATAAGTGGTGTAGTCCAGAGCCATATAATAGAAGAGTTACGACAACGGAAGTCCAAAAACGGTTATCGTCACGTGGTTCATGTAGAAGAGGATCGTTCCCCGGAAGTTCATGGCGGCAATGTGAATGCATTGATAACAGGAGATAGAACTACGATTGTTGGTAATTATTAGTGAATAAAGGTTTTGATTTGCAATATTTATACAACAAATCGATATGTGTATGTATTTACATCAATATGTTTTAAAAAATAAAATAGAATTTGCTAATATTAAGTGATAATATTAGGATTAGTGTGAACAACTAGTTTACATGTTAGGCTAACAGTGCCTTGGTTAAAGAGCCTGTTGCTGTTTATTTATAGCTTTGAATTCTTTAAAACCAATATTATCTTCTTAAACTTGTATGGTAGTCAGGAGCATCACTTTCTAATGTTTATTGATATATTTAGAGGGAGGGGATCTAAAGTAATGCTTTAAAATTCAGATTAGATTAATGTCTACCATTTTCTTAAATTCATGGTAGTTTCAGTAATCCCATGGTAATTGAGGACACAAGTTATCTAATTGACTAATGTCATCTTTATGGCTTTCAGAAAGGACAGGAGACCGACAGGTGACTATCAAAGGACTAGCAGCAGCAGCATGATGATGATGATGATGATGATGATGATGATGATGATGTTAAATGTGTTGTTTTAGGAACATCCATTGCAAATACATGGAATTCAATAAACATTGAATAGCATATCATGCAGTTTGTCTGTGCCTTTTCCTCCGTGTTGTCCTGGTTTGCTGTGCTGCCTCCTAGTCGCCACCATGGTTTGCTGTGCTGCCTGGGGATGCTCCAATCGCTCAGAGAAAGGAGTATGAATGTACAGCTTCCCCACTGACACAGAGCGGAGGAAGCAGGAGCAATTTCACGACCAACAGCAACAAAATATGTGATTTATATACAAACACTGCATTTGCACTTTTTCACAAAACAAAAACCACACCATTGGGAAAGCTTAATGTTTTGTTTAATACAAAAAACAGGGAAAGGCTTGAAAAACACTGAGAGTTGAGACTCAGGGTGCAGGGTGAGGGTCTCAGTGCAGGTATTCAGGCTCCATTGAATCCCCCTCTGGTTCTTGTGCTGAAAGAGGGATAAACAGACAGGAGAAAGGGTTATACACACCTATATAGCACACCTATTGGATGGGAAATTGCCTTGGGGAGATAAGGTGTGGTCTTTGTTCCCAACTGAAGTTATGGAACTTTATTATTTGTGAGTTTAACAAAGTATGACAAATGGCATCAGTAACAGATGTGATATGAATTTCTATAAAGTTGTTTCACATTCTTGGTCATATTGTATATACAGTATGTAATGAGTATAACATGTCCAGTAAGTATAAAGTGTTTCCTAATACTGTGTATTCAACCACTATGGAATATGTATGTGGGCAGACACAACTGAGTTGTTCTGTGTGTGAAGTAACCTCAAGTCACTCCGCAGGCACATTTTGATGCAGACCAGTTTGTCAAGACAAAAAAGGGCAAGACTAGGCTGAGAGCAGAGGCTATACCCACCATCTTCGTGCATCGCCCTGTGGTCAAAAAGAGAAGGGCCCCTGCACCACGATTCACCCCGGGACCTGTATCTACAAAGCCCATAGCTCATGATCACAGCTATAGTGTGAAAGGTGACACAGGTATAATAAGTATGAACTCTTAGTAACAAAAGTAATATTTCTTATTTTTAAGTGGTATAATATTTTAAATGTTCGAACATTTACAGTGCCATGTCTTCTACTTACATTAGTCTCAAAGATTGAGGGAAGAAGGGAAGGGATCACTGCCCTCCACCTGCCAGAGGAGCGCAAACAACAAAAACAAGCAAGGTGTCCCGTCATGTACCTGAAAGTTTGGGTTGGCAAAATGGAGTAAGAGAGGGACTTGAAAAACCTTGGTGGCTGTCTACTCATGTTGTTACAGTTGTCTTGGTTACAGCTCTCAAGTTTTTTTTGGTGCCATTTCCACATCTTTAGAAAATATGAAAAAATTGAAGTGAAATCAACCTCTTCTCTGGAGAACAAACTTTGATTTCTCTGTCTTGTGAGTTTGCAGTCTTGCAATTTTGCTCCTCCACCTGTAACATCACTGCCCCTCCACCTGCCATACAGTAGGTTACTAACAAGATTACTTATATAATACAGTGATATAATACATGTTTAGTATGCTTACTTATATAAAACAGTAGTATTAAACTTACCTTGTGTGTTCACTCTCACTTAAGTCCCTCTCCCTTTGCCATCAATCCAAAATCAGCTGAGCTGCAACATTATACAGGCAGGTAATAATCAACATAATCACAAGGACACAATATGGCTCTGCTAAAAACACTCACTCTTACACGCACCAAAGTTATAGTTATCTAATATTTAACTCCCTCCACCCCCGCATACAATCCCGTTTAGAAGCCCCTCTTCTCTAATTCAACAACGTTGGACCAAATAGACATTAAGAGAACGGAATTTACAATTAAAAGGCTGTTCAACGTGTGTTGCTAACTTGCTTCGGTATCCTAGCTTGATCTGTTATCTGTAAACGTTCCCTAAATCTACTAATTTAGGGATAATCCACTGACATCCTTTAATACACATGTTCAATTGAATCAGATGTACTGATAATATATATATAAATCTTTAAACTTCTTCTTACCTTTAAAAGTCCGTCACGAACGGTCTATTATGCTGCAACTCCACAGCTCTGCTAGCCTTGGCGCTAACTTCCGGGGAACGATTGAGAGGCTCCACGATCCGCCATTGCTGTAAAAAAGTGGTCCATTGGAGTGAACGGAGATGTCATAACTCTTCTATTATATGGCTCTGGTGTAGTCCAACGCCCACTACACCACTGGACATCACAACACATACCTTTACGGAGCTTCTAGGGAGATCGTCTCACCGTAGCTGTCAATCTGATCAAAATACGTGTTCAATGGCATTAAAACGAGAAAAAACGCTGCTGAATCGGTTAATCCATAGGTTTTTAACGTCTCTGTATACAAAATTATTTCATTTATAATCCATAATTCCATTGTTATGTAAAAATCGGAGAGCAAATGTTAGCTGCTAATGGTAGCCACCAGAGTGGCTGCTGCTTCCGGTCTAGGCTATGCGGCAGTCTCACACACACACTATGGCTGCTTCTCAGGTCGACTATTTTCATTTCCTCGCTCCTCGCTCCTCGGTCTCACGGGAAGTTGATTTGCCTGCGCCATCTTGAGTACCGTCCCATGGCTCTTATTTCTGCCGGAGGACCGAGGATCGAGGAGCGAGGAGCGATAATGGAGGAGCGATAATCGAGGAACCACCAGACCATCCTCCGATGAAATCCTCAGATACTCGCCCCGCCCCCTTACTGTGTATCGCTCACTGATTGGACGATGCAGTGCATGCACTGATCTCATGCTTCTTGACATGAGAGCAGAGTGAAGAAAATACATGAACCTCACGGGAGTCACTCCTCAGTTTATACCGTGTTTTGTTTCAATTCATGTATCATTTAGTTACAAATATGTGATATATCTGAACAACAAAGTGGTCAGAAATCATTTAATTCATTTTTTGGAAACATTTTCATGATCGCTTTTTTCGTTTTACATTTTCATTTATTGTCATTTCCATTCAGTCAGTCATTAAGTGCTATTTAAATGTTAATTTACTACATATCCAAACAAACAAACAAAGTGTGCAATCCAATGAATGTTAATCTAACTGGGTTTTGATAGATAACATATCTCTTTTTCTTCTCTCAATTATTTTATTTCTATTGTGCACTCTAATCAATATTAATCAAACTATTGTTCGTTTATACATTTTAATAATGGCGTTTATCTTTTTTGAGAATGAGTTCTTATTTTATTTTATTTATTGGGGTCTACAACAGATGATACAAATGTTTGTGTCAGTAAATGTGTACTAACAGAGGCGGGGGGTGGGTGGAAATAACGGGGACAGAGCTGCTGTCAGACGATCAGCTGTGCAGCGTCATCACAAACGGACGTCGCTTCACGTGACGCTCCGGAGGAAAGGACGTCCCATTGCTCTTAAAACGAATTTCCCTGCTTCTCGTGGTTTCCTTGCGTCCCTCCATGCTTCCCTGGTGGGAGGGACTAAACGCAGGGAAACGACGCAAGTGAGGGAAGCAAGGATTTCATTTAATCGACCTGAGAAGCAGCCATTGTCACTGTCACTACCCGATCTGCAGCTCTGCCCGATCTGCAGTGCGCATGTGCGAGATGGTCCGCCATATTGGACAACGCCGGACGGCAACCGAAGTAGGACAACATTGACACAGTTGCTTTTGGCAAAGCTCAAAAGGAAAACTCGAGAGAGATGAGTTATTGTTATTACAACGTGACTTCACTATTATTTAACAACTCTTTTTATTGGGTTCTTTTATTTGGGGTTAAGTACATTGTCAGAATTAGTGAGAAATGGATTTAACTTCTGTTAGACAGCTATCATACTGAATACATATTTACTGTGAATGTGTGCATAAATGTATGGCATATAGCTGTCTAACAGAAGTTACATTCATTCCTCACTTATTCTGACAATGTACTGAACCCCAAATAAAAGAACCCAATAAAAAGAGTTGTTAAATAATAGTGAAGTCACGTTGTAATAACAATAACTCATCTCTCTCGAGTTTTCCTTTTGAGCTTTGCCAAAAGCCACTGTGTCAATGTTGTCCTACTTGGGTTGCCGTCCGGAGTTGTCCAATATGGCGGACCATCTCGCACATGCGCACTGCAGATCGGGCAGAGCTGCAGATCGGGTAGTGACACACATTACCAAATAAGGGAGTCCTTATTGTGGGAGTTCCCCTCGATTCCATTGGCTCTGATGGTCAGAAAGAGATATGTCAAAATCCAGCAAGGGGGGCCAGAGATATGGAAAATCCACCCAAATGGCCCCAGAAGAGGTTTTTTTGTTGCTAAATCTGTATGTCAAATGTCACTTGTTTTGCATCAATCTTGATACAGGGTACTTAGTATATGTTGTACTTTGGATTCCTAAAGCTTTTAGTCTACTAACCCATCATCCAAGGTTAGTTTTCACTATAAGTACAACATATTTTTTGGACGGACACTATAATTTACAGTTTTTTACCATGTTCAATCTGAATTTTCTTTAAAATAAAAAAGATCTATATTGAATCTGACTTTTCTACATCCAACTCACAGGTTTATCATTACTTTGAGAAAAAAGATTATTAATTTGACCCTTTTAGAAGGGAAGATATGGTCATTTGTTCTGGGAATGTCATTTTCGAGCCTGAAACCTGAAAAACAGGCTCGGGGTTTAACAGTTAATAGACTCAACTTTGATATCAGCAGTGACACGAACGATAACAACCAGCACACCTGCTTTCATCAAATCATTAATGACGCTAGCTTAACGTGCTCTTGCAAAGCCTCCACACCTGTCAGGCAAAATGAATACGTGAGTGTACTCACTTACTTGTCAAAGTTTCTTCCTGCATGTAGAAATGTAATTATTGTCGGGCTACGTTTGTATTTTCTGTTAAATTAGCTTAAAGAACAATTTAAGCAAAGCTTAAAGAAAAGTAAGCACCTACCTCGCGCTCTTTTCATTGGGCACGTCATGCGCAGTGTATACTGACGTCATACGTTATTTCCCGTTATTTCCCATCAACCCATCGCCTGGCCCTAGCCTCTCCTCAGAAATGTTGACCAGACATCAACAATAAAGTTTGAAAACTATTTTATAATGTCAAGAAACGAATGTGTGTAGGAGAATACTAAACCATGAATTAGTTTATGTTTTCTCCTAAAATGAGTCTTAAAAAACTGGAAAATATGCCAGAGTTTAAGGGACACTTCTAGGTGAAAAACTCAAGTCAAAATATTTGGCCTACAGAGTTACAATCTCCTAAGAATAAAGTCAGACAAATACAAGCTTGTTGCAATATTAAGATAAAGTTGCATTAATACATGAAACAACTCACTGAGTATACTTGATCAGATGTATGTGTGCATGCTTCCTGACATGTCCTATGCAGTTACTATCTCTTTAAAAAAGAAAAATAATAATATAATGTTATATTGTCTTACTTTCGGCAATAGTCGCAATATCACAAGAACACTTGTTGTATGTATTTAATTGTAGAATATAAACTGCCCTGCCCTCTATTGCTACAACCCTCCAAATGTACACAAAACAAACCTAATTTGGGGCAACATTCATGTTATTCCAGGTGGAGCATATCTGGGAAATGATTGTTCGTCGTCAGGAACAACAATATGGTCAGAATAGATATGCATACTAAACTACATTCCACGTTTTTTTCTTTCTTAAAAACTGATTAAAAGTACACAATTCTTTATTTGTCTCACTCTATGGTCTCACTCCATCATTAGCCCCAACACATTCCTAATCATTCCAACAAGCAGAAGCAAAGCAATTAAACTTGTCTGCTGGTGTTAATGAGATGTTGAGGGTTGAATGGATTTGGTCTCATGAGAAGTGTCTGTAATTGCTTGCTTGACTTTGGTCCATAGAATATAAATTGCTTGAAATTATCTGGAATACTTGTTTTCCATACTTGGTGAGCAGCAGTTGTGTTATATGCAAATTATGAATAATAAAAGACAGATTTTTTTGGGAACGCTTTTATTCAACAGTAGAATATTTACAAACTCAAAAACGTGTCGGACAAATGGTAAAAACTATATATATTTTGAATAACATTTACATTTGTTCTTTACAGTGATTCGATAGTAAACATATGTAAACTAACACAGAATGTGTTGATGCCGTTGCCGTGCAGGTTGAGTTTGCTGTTTTATTCAAGATTTTTTTGTGCAGACTATCCTATGAAGAATTTTGGCTCTAGGTGGGAGAGGGGACATGTCTCCGGAGCATACCAAGGATGATTAAGAATATCGTTGGAGCTGCAACTGCTGCAACAGTAGTGGAGAACTGTGGGACATAATATGACCAATATGTCAACAAAATGTTCACAATATCACAATAATGCCTGTTTACTTTGGCCACTTATCATTATTGTAATAATAATAATTATTATTATTATTATAATAGTTATTATCAGCAAGGTACTTGAAATTACTTTTGGTAATTAATGCATTGCTAATTATACTTCTGTACTTTCATTTAAAAATTGTTAACCTTTACTTAAGAATATCAAACTTACCATGATAGCAGTGCTGTAGTCTTTTTGGAAAGATTGAAGATGCACTTTGAAGAGGGCGAGGCTGCAAGGCAAGTATGAATCTGTATCTTCTGAGTCCCTGCATCTTTTAGAAGAAAATATGTAACAGATATAGAATTTAGAATAGAAAATAGTGTACTGCAATGCATTTACTGGACATTACCGATGTATAAACATATACAGTTTGAACACACCTTTCGTACAAAGTGCTTAGGAGCAAACTATTGTCTGCCATGTAGAGCTCTGAAAGGCCAAGTTGGATCAATACTGACAGCGGCAGCCTGTAACCCTCTGCAGTGAGAAGGCCAAGGTTGTACCATCCCTGTGGAAGAACAGTATGGCTTTCACAAACACATATGTGCACTCTCAATAATGAATATAAAACAACATTGAACAAATATTTACAGCAAGAAAATCAATTTAAAAGAAGCAGACCTGTGGTTCATCCCTTAGTGCTGCACGCGTGTACATCTCTGCTGCAGAACACAGATCTTTCTGCCCCTCACACAACAGGTCACCCATCCTAATAAAGGCTGGAGGGGAGGTAGAATTCAAGTTTTTTCTTTTTATGGTTTACTTATGTTTCCAAAAACTGGAAAAAATAAATGTTAGTTACCATGAGGGTCAGGATTTTGACTTTGGATTGTAAGGTTATAATATCTCCACATACAGTTTGATGCAAAAGAAGGATCCAGAAAACCTAACTAGAGTACAAAAAAATATATTTAAAATGTATTTAAAAATGTAATATTTAACAATGAACAAATCAAACCATACTACAGCTAATAGAGATATCTTACCATATTCTGATCACAAAGATATGCTGCATTGAATTGTGCAGGAGGGTACCCAGACTCAGCAGCCATCATGTAATATAACAGCGAGCTGAACCTGTTGAAAAGCTGGCATATTAATTTTCTCCAACTGCTTTGAAGTAATCAGGATCATGGCAAGTGTGAATAGAGAAACAGATTACATATCACTCTTGAGATTTGAATCCAAGGCCTTCCGTAAGATGCTGCCCAGATATCCATTGTGCTCAGCGGCCCACTTTGCCCACCTGCAGTCATTTAAAAGGACACATCAGTCAGGGCATAATGACAAATAATATATGGGAATCTAATTATTTGTTTGAAGTAAGTAGCTAACAAAACAGCATCTGATGGACGTCTGTTGACTTGGCCTGGTATCCCAGTGGTCCAGTAGCTAGCGAGTTGAACTGCTCCTCGGATGTGCCCTCTCTCTGCAGACTTCAGATAGTACTGATAGGCCATAAACTGTCAAAAAACAAATTATTTACCTGTTGATACAGTATAAGAACTCAATACATATATGTACACACACAACTAGACAATAACAAAAAGCATACTTGAGCTAACCTGGTCTGCAGCTTTTCCTGGGTACAGACCCTGTGAGTGCATGACAGCGAGATTCAGAGCAGCGTCCGGACTCCCGAGCTCATCCGCCTGCTCCCACAGCTTCACCGCCTGCTCGTAGTCCTGGTTAAATGTCTCGTAATACCAGGCCAGGGCATTGATTGCAGGCACAAAATCCTATGGGATGGAGTAATGAAACAACCAATACATAGAGTGAAACCCCCAAAGAAAGAAATAATACAGTAATTAGTGTTAATGATAATTAATGAATCATAAAAAACCTTTTCCATTGCTCTCTTCAGGAAAGTCAGAGCTTTTGGAATGTCCTTTTGAACTCCATGCCCCTGCAGAGACACAGTTTTAATCAATAAAGGCTCATACTAAATTATCTTTCAGTGGATTGTCATGTTTCTTATGTATATGAGCTGTAGTTCTCACATGCATTAGGACTATGCCATAGTCATACATCGACACAGGGTCCTCCCACTGGACAGCTCCCCGTTCGTAGTGCCTTGCAGCAGTCTGGATATCTGGAGTCACTCCCTGCTGACCCCAGTACAGCATGCGGGCAACTGCTTGCTGAAAAAACAGTTGCTGAATTATAATAAAATAAATCCTCTCCTTGTTCAATTGTCTGTAGCCATTCTTTTACTCTGAAATGCGTACCCTTAATAAATGTAAAGTTTATGAATCTTAAGATTATTTGTTTTATTTTTTATCCCACTTGTTTTTATCCGACTTTCTGTTCTGGTGTTTATAGGTTCAACTTAAAAAGACAAGATGCCAAAACAGGTACCTCTGCTTCAGCTGCTCCCCTGTGTGCCTGCAGTTTCAGCCATTGGAAGATATGATGATGCGTATTGGTCTGGAGACTCAACACCTCATCATTGTTTAAGTAAACGGCCTCAACATATGTCTGAAAAAATTAAGATAAAAGGGAAGACAAATGTAAAATCAAAAGCCTTAGTGCATTGAATACAAAATGTAGCCCTTTTGAGCATTGTAATATTATCAAAGGTGTATAATACTGCTATCTATCTTGATAAAACAGCAACAAAGGTAAATAAATGTATGGAAATCTAAGAATTATAGCCACCATAAGGAGAAACCTTTTCCTATATAATATGTATAAAACAATTGATATCATGCCATTAATTACCATGAATTTATTTATGCAAGAGAAAGTTCATATTGACTCCAAAAATATAGATCAAAATATTAAGTTCTAACGAAATTGGACTGCATACTTTAATTTAGAAATCACATTCAAAATGAGCATGAAAACCATATAGTCACATCCACATACATTACCTGCTCTGGTGTGTGATTGTGACGATCTAAAGTTGTCTGTTTAGCAATGTTTGCATAATATGCATAGGCCAGGTCGGGGTCTGTGGGGAGGCCATGGACACCCTGATGGTGCATGTGCCCAAGATGCAGAAGAGCTAACCGATCATCCTTCTGGGCTGCCATCAGGGCCAGCAGCCAAGCCTATACCAAACACAAGGGGAAGAGATAATATGGCAGAAATGTTCACCACAGGCAGAATATTCTTCTATAGCTGACCCAGTAACACACACCTTATTGGGCTGCTCCTTCACTCCCAGGCCAGCGCTGTAGAGCACAGAGGACATGTGCAGAGCTCGGTTATCAGCTAAGCAGCCAGCTTGGAGCAGCAGTGGTAATATTCTGCTGACCACTCCAGTGCTGCTCGCTCTGCTCAGCTTATGAAGTGATAAGGAGTACAGTGCTCTGCCCAAAGCTGGCAGGCTGGCTCCTTCTCCTGCAAGTCAGCAAGTGAACTGATTTCAGTGCTTCATGTGGAATAACACATGGATATCATCAGGGAAAAACATTGGGAATACAAATTCTGATTGTTTACATTAGAGAAATGTGTCATTCGTTAAACATTTTCAGTGACACTTTGTTTAGATCACCCTTAACATTTAAGTGGATATCCTAAAGTTGATGCAATCCCTAAGCTCTGGATGAACAGTGTTCATCGTGAAAAAGCAATTGGTTATCTATTTCAGTGTCGTTAATCCTTAAATTATTTTAGGTATGAATATGACATGATAAATCCGCAAATAATTTATTGCATGCAGAAAAAGTTGTATACATTTAAAGCATCTAAAAATGGGCTCGAGGTTTGACAGAATTCATTTCGGTCTAAAATCTTCATCTACCAATAAGAATTGTAAAAGTGTAATTGTTCCACCCTTACAAACGAAAAAGTTAATTGAAGATTCATACAGATTTTTAATCAATAACAGGTTCACCGTTTTGGTGGCCAGAAGCTCAAACAAGTCAAAAACGTATACCTTCATATTTGTTGTTACTTATATACATATATTGTACCAGTGCAAGGTTACTCACGTTTACGCAGGTTATCTCTTACCATGCTTGAAAGCCAGAAACTTGGCCAGGTCTGCAGCCTGTCTTCTATGAGGGACAGCTGCCTCCCACAGCTCGCAATGTGAGTACAATGGTAATCTGTCTTTTCCCATCCACTCATGGAAAGCATCAAAACAGGTGTCTGAAAAGAAATCATGGATAGTTCATTTGCACATTCAGTAGCACTGCAGAGAATATTTCAGATACAGTAACTTTAGCACCATCTGGTGGTTATATAAGCCTACTACCAGACTCTTTCTCCTGTTCAGCCCTGAAAGAATAGCCACTGATTTTAACATCCATCTCGAGACGAAATCGTTGACAGGTCTGCAGCCATCCAGTCAGGTTCAAGGCCCTGATAACATCTGGAATAACAACTTCAGACTGGAGAAGATAACAAAAAAGATCAGTCACAAATGTAGTTAAAGGTTGCAATGGGAAATAACCGTGGACAGGTGCATTATATTACCATGCTGTACGGTGGTATTCTGTTGCGGTGGTAAACCACTGGCCCAAAATAACCCTCCACACCTCTTATGTATTTCCCTCCACCAATCACAAAATATCCCTCTGTGTCATCGAGTACGACAGCATGAACCATCCTGCAAGACACAACGTGAACATGTTGACCCTTGAAGTGCATTTTCATGTTTGGTATAACTGAATCATGTAATTAATCTATTTGTATTGTCAGAAGTACACTTACACATATTCTTGTGAATAAACTGTCCTCTGCTCTTTATCCATGCACACCATGGACAGAGTAACCTGAGATGCAAACACATGATTATGAACTACTTATTTGTAGTTTCTACAATTATTCACATACTTTATAGAGTCTTAGGACAATCCTTTGCCAACAGGAGACTACTCACCGTTCTACCATGCAACATCACACTGATTTGGCACCACTCATTCAAAGGCACCTTGAATTGAGAAACAAATGCAGAGGATTCCTCTGCCTCTCCATCCATCTGGACGTGTAGCTGTCCTGTACACATGAGGAAATTACTCATGTACGTCCAGATAATAACATCTAATAGTTATTACATAGAGAATATCTGAGAGGTAATAGAAAAATCCAAATTATACCTGATTCTTTGAGGAACAGTGTTGGTGTAACATAGTTTAGATGGGAGTCTATGTGATAAAACACACCACACAATCTGTCCTGGCAGTTACTGGTCACAAATATCCAGATGGAAAACATACACCTGACAAAAATACAAAGCACATTAAGTTAACCATCCCTAAATAATATCTGAATAACAGAAATCAAGCTATATTTGGTGTGACTTTTGATGTCTTACCATGGAAGAGAGATGGCTTTAACACGCAAGTACTCCAGAAACTCACTGCTGTAAGAGTCCAGTGTCTTCGTGATACCGAAGCTTTCTCCAGTTGAAGCATACATCGAAGGCAGGAAATGCACTGTTTCTGAATGAAAATAAAACGTTTTGATTGGGATTTTAAATATATTTGTAAAATCTAAAAACACCACCATCCTTTCAAGACAAGTAAAGCATGACAGTAAAGTGGACATATTATGAAAAACTGACTTTTGTATCGCTTGTGCATATACATATGGGTTTTTGGGGAGCCTACCCACCCAAACACTGTCAATTAGGACCACCCAGTCAGCTTTTTGTGTGCTATGGGTCAGAATCTGTCATATTCAGACAGATGGTATGAGAAGCATGCTCTTATGAAATACAATTACCTGAATGAATCTCCCCCTTAACATGTTTTACACACCCTAAGATAATTAATTTGTATATCTGAATAGTGTGTTCTCTGTTGTTAAATGTTACATGTTATTTGTCTTTTTCCACATAGTTTGAAGCAAGTTTTCAAACCTTACCTTGCTCCAAAGGGCATTGTTTCTTTGCAGACTGTTGAGTTAACTTCAGCATTTGTGTACTCCAGGAGAAGCACAGTTGATGCTGCTTTACAGGTCGACTAAAGAAAGCTTTAGGCTGCAAACTTGCCAAATTCTGAGCAGTGACAGACCCTTCGCTGTCATCAAGTCCACTGTATCTGACTGACGCCAGAAGGATGCAACTCAGCACCCACTGGGAGTCAGGGATAATCCCATCAGGTTGATACACAAGCCAATCCGGAAAGTTCACCACCAGGGTCTTTATTTCAGGGTCACCGGGGACACAGCTCCATTTTTTCAGCTGGAGTGTGGAAGTGATGCCAGTTTCGAAAGATACAATACAGTCCAGCTGTACTGTGGCAGGAGCATCACAAGAGTAAAGTATTTTCAAAAGATGATCTGACAGTGGCTCGTCTGGAGGATTCAGGAGTTTCACCGAGTCTAAACCCCAGACGATCTGTTTGAGGCAGGGGGGATTAACACATTATATAATATGTTTAAATCAAATAACACGGGTACCACAGATAATGAAGTTAAAACCAGCTCCTACCTGCACGAGACAAAACTGACAGATGTATTTGTATAGTATTTGGAAATCCATGTTTTCATTAAACACCCCATTAAAGAGTTTCAAGCTGAAAAGAAACAAGGAGCCTTAAGATCCGGCATTCATCCTGCTCCACCTTATACTTATATTGAACGATAGGTCAATATTTAACAGCACATAGCCCCACCCTCATTGCTATATACACAGTTTGGGTGGAGCTTTGTTGATAGGGTTATATGTCAATATATAACATACAACCACAGGGAAACGGCAATATTTCACCTGTTATGCTCCATCAACATTTAAATGTAAATTACAATTATGTTTGGGGGCAAACTTGTTGAGAAAATAATATTTAAGAGAAGCCAACCTTTGTTGATTTCTACTGATCTGAGGTGTTGAATGTGGTGTAATGTTCATAAGAAATCAACTCATTTTTCATTCAAAATAGTTTATTGCTATCATGCAGGAGTGCCGTAAAAGTCTAGACCATCACAGAAGATGCAAAATTGTCATTTTCTCTGTACAAATATACTGTGTGAATTCATAAATAGAAGCTGAAAATGAAGAGATAGAGGAAGTAGGGTGGGTAACTCTTTTGACCCAATATAGGTTTGTTACAGCATTTGACATGCATCAACATTACATTATACTCGGAGCAGACGGACACACGCACACATTCAGATGGCAAAAACATTAACAGCTCTGTCGTGCAAAGAGGTACAAATGACACTTTAACAAAAAGTACCAGTAGGAAATCTATTTTGTTGTTGTTGCTGGTTTCTAAAATAAAGCATTCAAACAAGTCGTATACATTTAGACCACCTGTTACATTATGAGGCCGTCGAGGCCCACTGTGTCGTCTGCAGCACTTTTTGGTTGTTCATTGGTCAGGAACACCCTGGCGTCCTTACTACTTTAGCAATCACCTACAACTACTGATGCATAGTTCTGTGCTCATATGAAGCTGTCAATATTAAAACGGGCACAATGTGTTTTGCTGCGATAATGTGAGAGTAGTAATTATCTGTAACAAATGTAAACATATTGTACTGATGATACTGCAACAGGAACATTACCCTCGGACATTCAGCGTTGAAGCTCAGGAGATACATTGCAATGCAGACTGTTCATATAAAGCATGTGTTCTTTGTAAAGGGGGCGGACACACTACATATACAAAGGCTTCTGACAGTTTGGATAGATTTGGCACTTTGACATGACAAGCTAAATCTTCAAAAAAAGGTGAATTATAAAGTAGTTAGAACTTGAACATTTATATCGAACAGAGCAAATTAATTTGCCTGGTAACTATAGCCCTTACCAGCACCCATCTTACAAACTGCTGAGAAGTTTTCATTCTCAGCTAAAGAGTTATTTAAACAAAATCAATAGGACTGGGGATAGCAGGAGCCAAAAGGAACGGTAAACTTGAACCAAATCTTAAAACACAAAAGATTACTCTATATCAAATAGTTCAGTAAAAATGTGCTTCAGTATTTTGTGTTAAAATCTTTGATATATATGTTGCCTCGGTATATGATGTACTTGTTTCTCTGATGTAACTTTTAAATTCAATACAAAGATCAATAAAAGCACAATAACACGCAGTCTCATAGGTCATCATGTTCTTGGTAATCGACGCAGAAACTACAAACGTTGATCACTACCTACTCCATTGAGAAAACGTGATATTCCAAATATTAATCAGTGGTTAAACTTGTTGGCATATTTTAAAAGCTAGACACTTAAAGCAAAGCATTTCTCTCACTCTCATGCACTCGACACCTAAATACTAAAAGTAAAGCAAAAATATCTAATGCTGGAATTTGATGGTCCTTTGTAACTTGTTAAAGGGAAATGTACTTTATTGTAAACATCTTGAGATCCAATGTTACAAATTATTAATATCTATATTGTTTCTAAATCAACCAATAGCTGAAATTGCTGTTCCCAAAATTATCTTTATGTCACGGTTGTACCCCTCTTGAGATTGCATTGACTACTCTTCAGTTTGAGGATCTCTTGATTGTGTCATTTACTCTGCCAAAAGAGACAGGGAAAATTGTAACCTTGGATAAAAAACAAAGTATTGAGTGAAACAAAGAGGTGCCCATTCGCTTTGAACGTGTAGGCTAGGTGGTTAGGTAGTAATAAAAGAAACATCAAGTGTTGTCTAAGCAGGTTAACAACATAACCAAGCAAACACTAAGAGCATTCAAGTAGCCTACCAGTCAAACAAAAGTGAAGACATGCAAAATGTTAAATATTTAGGAACAAGAAAGAAAACTGGTGACAAAACATTTGCCTTTGAGACTGGCACAACTTCCCGCAGAATAAATAATACTTTACACTCCAATATACAAACTTACCCATTCCCCACATATTGAACATTGACCAAAAAGCAGATAAAACTGAACAGCTGGTTGCTCCCACAGTTTCTTAGAGTAGGTGTCGTACCTACCAAAAGATGCAACGGCAACAAATTGTGCCATCTTTTCACCATTAAAGAACCCATACAACTTTTCTCAAAAACAGACCAGAGGAACACAGTCACACAGCGTCGATAGCCCTGTAGTTCATGTAGCCCTTATTTCCTCTGTTTCTTGAAGATCTTGAAGGTGTGTTTCTTGCGGCTGGCAGTGGAATCTGTGTCTTCTCCAGTAGAGCCGCTGTCCTCCTCCAGCGGGCTCTTCTTGGAGGACAGCTGAGGGATCCGAGTGTTGGCCTTTGCCCCCACGGCCCCTGGTTGACCCCCAGTAGGTGACGGAGTGTCAGGTTCAGTGGAGTTGGGGCTGAGGGAGCGAGACGACTCAGACATACTTTGGATCTCTGCCAGGGTGGGACTCTGCTCCAAGCCGTACATCTTCTTCATGAGTATTGGGCTGTCATGGCCAAGCTCTACAGGACTGACCTCAAGAATGCGGTTCCCTCCGTTGGGGGTGTACGCATGCAGAGACACGGTGTCATCTGCCCGACCAGATATGCTGTGGATGAGAGAGACGGGCTTGATAAGGTGGCCTTTGGAGCTGTAGGCAGATAGCCGATCACCAACTTGGGAGAGAGACAGGGAGGAGTCAGAGTCCGAGCGATTTAGGTCTCTGTGGGGGGACATAAAACACGAGTTAGAGGAAGATTAAGTTAAAAAAAAAAAGGTAAAGACTTGCATGCTGGGGTTTGTCTACACAATGCCTGCAAAGCCACGGACACACGCTGGGCACAGCCTGGACACTGGAACTCCACACTTGTTAGTTGTGCAGACAGAGAACAAGAACACTGAGAGGTTAAAAAGAGTAAATGCGTAGATTATGAGATGCTTCATGACGTGGAAAAGAAACTAAAGAAAATGTATTAAAAAGGGAAAGCAAGTGATTACAAAAAACACATCAACACACATGCGATGTGTGTAAAAGAACTGGAAAAAAGATGGATACCCGAAGCTGTCGCTGCGCTCTGCATTGGAGACCTCGGAGAACGTGAAATCAGGAATGGGGTCCATGGGCTGGAAAGAAGAACCATGATATATATGGGAGGAATGATGCGCTGCAACACCGGACACAGAGCTGGGCAAGCAGTAGGAAGAGGAGGACAAAGAGGACTGGGGATGGTGATTGAAGTTGGAAGCACAGATGATGGAGGGGTGAGACACAGCCGAGGACAGAGGAGGCAGAGGGAGAGAGTCGAGCTGGCTGCGTGAGTTTGAGAAGGCAACCCTGGACCTGGACGCATACAGGGCACCCTCTCCCTGATGCCCAGCCAACAGGCAACTGTCTACCAACCTCTGGGAGCCCATGGCCAGCTGGGGGTCAATGTGGCGTTGGCGCAGAGACATCATACTGGGAGCTGTGGGCACAAAACAACAGCGTTATCAACAACCACTTGGTAAATAAAGACTGACGGACACAGGGAGACTGACTGGGATTATTGGAAAGATACTCAGGTGCTGGGAAACATTTATCCTGACTTAAACAGATTTAAAGCTTGTAATATGATTAAGGCGCCAAGAAAAACCTCATTTAATAATATAAAATCCCAACACCACTGTTTTATGTTCTTGTCCTCACAAGGAAAAATATAAAAATCAAAAGGAGAAATCAAACCAACTTGAACTGCTTGTTTGAATTAATAAATAAAAACATAATTCAGTAATATTTTGCCCATTTACAATAAAAGTAATAGACAAATCACATTGGGAGGAGAGCAGGAGTGCACTGGGAAGACAAGATTTAGAGGAGAGGTGGAAAGCAAGCAACTAAAGAAAGGCAAGATGAACGCAGCATGGAGTCGTTGCTTATTTTCCAGTTAAATAAATGTAAAGGCTCCGTGGGGTTTTGAGTCAGGGGAAGAGGCAGGGGTGTCAAACTGAGGGTTGAACTAGGGCATGAATAAATGGCCAACCACGAATTTTCCTCATGTGCCGACAGTCTGAACCGACAGACCACAGGTCGCTGGCTCGCCGCTCCAACAGTCGGGGGCCATCTGTAGTTAGCCCAATGAGACAGCAGTGCAGCCAAATGCCAAGAGAAGTAGTGGAGGAAGAGAGGGGAGTGAGATAGGGAGTGCAGTTAATGTTGATAAAAAGAATTACTCACTATTGCGGTCGGAAAAGGACTCAGCAGAACAAGTTTCGCCTGCAGTTAGTGAAACCCATACTAAGCGTGTCAAGGTCGGTCATAATAATAAGTCAAATATTGAGCTCATAACGAGGTGGAAAGACATCAAGTTTTCATAACGAGATAGATGTGGTTGATGTGTTTACCTAAGAATTCTACAATTAATTTATAATGAGTTTTGTACATTTGGATTTTGTAAAAGATGATGAGGCAGTTTTAGTGCATTTTTTTGTCTCATATGTAACCTTAAGACATTAAGTTAGGCACTGGCTGCATTTAATACACTTCCATTAGTTTTACCCATTTGACTTAAACCTAATACTAAAAGGTTTGTAGCACACATTAGGACACAACCACTACAAATAAGTTTGCACAAAAAGAAGTTCTCATTAAGAGGTGTATTTTTCTTGACATTTCAATGTCCAGAGGAAAGTCACAGGAGTAAGTTCAGTCTCCATTATCGACTAAGTCAAGTTAACACTTTTATCCAAAAATGAGAACATTCAACAAAAAGCATTCAACTGGAATTGTGTGAAAAAAGATCAAGACAATTATGTGGATTTACAAGGTACATCTTACACAACTGTAAAACAACACTCATTCAATCGTAGACATGTGTGACGCTCACTATCTCCATCACCAGGAAGGCCACAAACACAATTTCAGTTTGTGTTATGGAATAAAAGGTCCAAATTCTCATGTGGGCTGATATCTGGATTTTCCCAGCAGGCCCATGGAATGTTTAGGGGTTCGTTTGCTACCCAGAGATTCGGAGGAACTCTTACATTGCAGAGTTCCAGACACGAAATCCTCGTCCATGTCGTCCATGTCCTCAGACATCATGAAGTGCTGAGGCGTCGCTCTGCCGCTCGAGTGGCTGCCATCAAGGTTGAGGGACGAGGCCAGAGAAGGGAGGCCGGGGTTGTTGACGATGGTGAAGCCGGTGAGGATCTCGATCTGCTGCCAACGGTGAAGCCTCTCACGCAGAGCAGCCGTCACCTCACCCAGGGCTTGTCTATGGAAGAGGAGGAGAAAAAAGGAGAGGGGAAATAAGTTCAGAGGAAAAAGGAGATTATTATGAATTTATTAGGAGACAAAATATCCAAAACAAGTAAGTTACCTGTCAACCAATTGTATACTTTAGAGAACCAAAATGAAAAAGGAAACTATCCAAAGAGCAAGAAATCATTAAATGTGCTGTTGAGTGAGCTACAGTTTGGGTAGTCCTACACCAGAGGTGCCCAGTACGTCGACCACGGGCGACCGGTCGACCGCGGGGGCAATGCTGGTAGATCGCGAGTCATTCATAAAAAAAAAAATCCTGTTCCGTTAAAATAGACAAAACAAGTTTTGATCCCTCCTCCCTTGGCCTCCCTGCCACTTAATTCAGGAGTTTACTTGATTGACAGAAAAAGCGACCTATCGCTTTCCAGTCTGTTAACCCAGAATGCAAAGCGATACAAAATCAGTCAAGTGCCGGGAAAACTCAAATTAAGTTAAAGAGACAAACAAGAGACAAACAACTAAATGAGTGCGGGACCGAGCAAGAAGCTAAAGACAAACCACTTCCACCCAGAATGGGAGGAAGAATATTTGTTTGTGATGTCACATTCAAAGGTTATTTGCCTTATTTGTAAAGCAAGCGTCGCTCTGCCAAAGAAAGGTAACGTGGAGAGGCATTATCGGAGTGTTCACAAGGCATATGACAGCGACTTCCCTCCGAGTAGCGAGTTGAGAAAGAGAAAGGTCATGTATTATTGCTACACAAATATTATCTCGCAGTCTTAGTGTCGCCAACTCGTTTCTAACATGCAAAAAGACAAACAAATGTCGGTGTATTTTCGATCTTTCCAATCGAGACGAGATCTCTCTCCCCCGTCTGTGCGCGAGGGGGCGGGGCAGTTTACACACACGCGGCTGCTACAAGCAGCAACACACGGAGGAGATGGCGGAGAGAAGCGCTCCAAGGTGTGGTTAAATGTTACCCGTCTTGAGGTGGACAATGCTCCTTGCCAAGAGAGTTCAGCATGTGAGGGCGGTAACACGAGCAATGTGTCAAACATTTATCAAAAGTGCTCCACATTCAGACGGAGGAATGCACCGGGCTCGACTGTCTTTCTAGCAGCTCTGCAGCCCCATCCACGAGTAACGTTTCCACGTCAGGTGTTATGTATGCTAGCAGCAACACACGCAGTTAACTCAATGATTCAAACATGGGTTAATGATTAGAGGAAACAGAGTTACTCTTTATTTTGTTAAAGTTTCAGCTATTCTGTTCACAGTTCTGTCATCAGATTATTTAATACGATTTGTTAAAACATTGTTGTTTCTTTTGATGTGAAATATTATTTATTTTATTTAAATAAAAAGCAATGTTAGTTTTGTTCACAATTTGTTAATTTAATAATATATGTATTTTTGAATCAAGTATTCATCTTTATTGTCTTCATTGTTAGTTTCCACATGCCTAAAACAACCTCAAGCTAAATCTAAAAGTTGATGGCTAAACAAGAGGGTTTGAGAAATTGTGCAAGGCATACAGTAATAGTCTGAATAGTCGATTAGTCGTTTCATTAATCGATAGATTAATCGATTATCAAATTAGTCGTTTGTTGCAGCCCTATTATCCCATGTATAAATAAAACGTGTTATTCAGCAACCCTTGCAATTTGGGATTTTATTTTTGGTTGGTAGACCTCAGTGAGCTGGTCATTTCAAAAGTAGCTCACCAGCCCAAAAAAGTGTGGGCACCCCTGTCCTACACCATTTGTATTTCCATCATAGACCACATCCTGTAACTCTGATGGTTGATATGCTGTCCAGAACAACGAGTCAAATACAGAGGAGTGCAGTGAATGCTTTTGACCCTCCCTCTGTAATGTTAATGCTGTCCAAATGGGTTCTAAAGTCACTTGTTATTTTGCAAATTAAAATGCTGCTTATTTTCTAAAAGTGTAGGAAAAGTATTCCACCATTACATTCTGTAACTTACTTTGCAGACAGTATTTTGTGGTCCACATCATCCAGAGAGGAGCTGTGAGCCACGTGGAAAGTCCCAAAGAGAGTGTTTCTCTTCTTCTTTATCTTCTCTGCCTGAGAAAACAAATGAACAAACATTTATCTCGGCCTCATGGACGTCATCCACACAGATAGTGCCACATTTAAGTGTGACAGGGAAGTTGTAAATAGCAGCTTTGGAATAGGATTCAGGAATTGAAACACAATCATTAAAGCGATATTATGAACTAAAACAGTATGGCTTTCCCCTTCAGGTTTCGACATGCTTACCCCTTCTTTGGCCACCAGGAGCTGCCGTTCAGCATTTTGCTTCTTGATGTTGTAGTACTGCACTTCCACCTCATGGGTGAGCTGCAGCCACTTCTGCAGAGACTCTGGAGGGGACCAGCTGCTCCGGGACTCCAGCTCCTTCTCTGCTTTCCTCAACGCCATGCGCACCTTTGACACATGACAACCATTAGATGCATTAACACATACAATGACACAACCATAAATTGATCATTTCAAAGCAACCAAAATGCAAGATTAGTTTGTTGACTGCTTCTTAAAATGGACCACTTTGACAAACTAGATGCGTCAGATGCACATTGACTGAATTACTGTAAATCATTTGCATTTATATGAACCACAGTACATGATTTGCTTACATGCAGTTGGATCATAAAAGGGACAAAAACAAATTGGTGAACGTCTGATGAAAGAAGTTATTGATGCAAAGAATACATTCACATAAAACATTGATAGCGTTTGTCTTTGTTTGTCCATCTGCCTAAGCATAGAAAAATAATTATTACATGGGCAACGAATTTAAATACTTTAGTTTAAACCTCCATAATAATGAAACTTTAAAAAAGGATTTTCATTTCATTTGTAAAGATGATAACAATATATTTGTAAATCCAGTTTAAACAGAATAGGTGGTGGCAATGGTGAAATACATATTTTTAAGCTGGTTAATACCACTGTTCTAATTATATGTGGCAATACCTAATGGTATGGTGACCTCATAAAAACAAGCTGAATATAAACGTGATGTTGAAACTGTAGAAGCCATGACATCTCTCCTTACACATTGTAGGCTACCTATTTGCCATGGGGGGTGTTTCCTTTGCCTCAAAATGTCCTAGCATAGGGTAGGTAACATACTACACATATTAATTAAATGTGTACAGTTTTGCGGGCCTGTAATTTGATATTAATCAACAAACACACAATTTATAGAAAAATCTATCCAACATCTGAAAACAGTCACCATGTTTTCTAACACACACATTCAAAAGACTTACATCGAACATTCTCCTAACCTCAAAGGCAATTAAAACCAACATGTTTAAAGAAGCAAGAGCTGAGGAATGATGGACACCTGCCTCCTGAATATGGGACTGGGAAACTACGCAACATCTGAAGGCCTAGCATGTTTGTGAATAAAAAACATACTGTGACAAAGGTGTGGATCACTGTGATAGTCCTTAAAAGCTAGTATTCATGTTGTTTTCTTAATTGTGTGGGATGTGCTGTGTTGTCCTGCCAAAGTCCTAATGGACAAAGACTTCAGTGGGCGTATTTATATGATAGTCAGTGTGAATCTGAGAAACTAAAACATACTGTGCAGTTGCCACCCTGGAAGTTAATTCTAGTCACTCTGTGTTGAAGGACCATGATTGAGTCACAACTATTTATTCAAAGGTACCTGATCCAGCTCTTCCTCTGCATACTTTTGGCGACTCAGTTCGTTCACTGTGCCCTCGCGCAGCTCCCTCAGACGTTGGGCCTCCTGCTTGGCTGAGTCAATCTCATCCCTCATCTTCTGCTCCAGGTTCACCTTCTCCACTTCTACCGTACGGTGCTCCTCTTGGGCGATCTGCAGCCTGAGACAAAAAGAAACAATTATTTTTCACATAGCGTAGTAGTGTCTGTGTCTGTGTCAGTGTCTGTGGGCATTTTTGCGGGCAGGCGTGACGTGATAGCATGCGAGTGCCATGTATGTGTAGAATGCAAGACTTGCATCAGCTATGTAAAACCGGAAACAATGGCTAGCATGAAGAAAGCACAGAGCCGTGGTCAGCTGCTGGCCAGCTCACAATAAAGTGACATCAGAGGGACACAGCAAAGAATAGGAACAGCTGCACAGTGTAACTCTAGAACAGTACAGTGTGGTACCCGATGCTCCTGGAGTGTCATGTGTGTTGCTTTGTACGGGGGTTATTTTTAGGATAGCCTCTTAAAGAAAAGTCTACTTTTGGCTTGTGAGCCATGACATAATTATTTTAAAACATATCATAAATGCAGTAGCTGTAAAAAGACCTCTCAGCACATCCATTGTGATTAAGATAGATTGGTAATATACACCATTTAAACCAAGAAATAGACTATTTACCAAGCTAATGTTGGTGATCTAGTGAAAATGAAATGTTGCTTTTTCATAGTCTTAAGACACTTAAGGGCAGGAAGCAGTATTATTTTTCAGTCTCTAGGGAGAAGTAGAAGAACTCTTCTTTTGTCTGGCCACACACAACAGAGTGAGCACAGAAATGAAAGGTGATCCAGAGAGCTGGCCATGGAAAATGTGGGTGGTGGGCGGTCCAGCTAATGCTTTCGACCCTGACCCCTGCCATTCTCTAGCTAAGATTCAGGAGCACTGGCAGAGCTACAATGCTCAGCGAGAAGACGCCAAATGCTGTTTCCCCTGACTTGCATTGCAGGGATTACAGACTGCAGACAGAAAGTCTCTGCAAACACAAGGTAAAACACAACCCATATCTTATATGCTGATACTATTCTATTTATCTTACTTCCCTTACCCCCAACACAACTTTATGAACAGATAAAATGATATGTGGAAGAAAATAAGCATTTGAATGCTTATCACATGCAGTGTTTTTGTCCTTGTTGCCAGTCCTTTTCAAGGATGTCTGTGTGGTGAATTAGCAGTAGAGCAGTTATGCTTAACATCTCCCACCAGTGAGGCAGGGTCTAGGTCAAACAGGGCTTTAATAGGCAAGCAGGAAATCCAGCTACAGCCAAAGCTCCTCCCACTGCCTCCCAACAGTGCAGTCACGGCTAGGCAAGGCTACTTGATATCACCACAGGATCTGCTTGAATGCATGGAAAGACAGCAGCTGGCAGCAGGGATCAGGAAGCAAAGCACGCTACAGACATAGGACATCTCTCCCTCTCTCTCGCTCCATCAGCTCCAAAAACATGACCTGTCTTGAAGGTGTCATCTTGCGAGTCATACTGACCTACAATTGAATATAACATCCCTGAGTCCTTGGCTGTCCTTTTATAACACTAACACTTCAAACCAAGTGCGCAATGTCTGAGAATCTTCATTGTTGTTAGAGTAGATACACAGGTTACCTTGACTACTAAAGATTGTCTTTTGATTATTAATACATAAGCCAGTGCAAAACTCAGTGTAATTAAAAAGGCATTTTAAAATGTTTATGCTTCATGAGACTTTTGGTTTGCCTGTCTCCTAATTCAACACAGAATGGATTTAAATGTGGTTGCACAACTTTTTTTTTGTATAGTCTGTACAGATAATGCTGAATAAAATCTGCACAAGTGCACCTTTACGATGTATTAAAAGTGATCTTGTTTTGATCTGCGGGCTAGAATGAAGTATGAACAATTAGCTGAGCAAAAAAGAAAAGTCAAAGCCAACTTCAATGTTGGGAGTGGAAGGTGTGTTTTGAAAAGCGATTAAAGTATAAAGCCACAGAGGGAAAACATAGACTGGGCTGGCAGGCAACCAAAGGGAAAAAGCTGGACCTCAATTTTCTGACCCAAATAGAGCAGTCAATGGCTCTTCAGTAGGCAAACACAACTTCAAAAAACCTCTTCTCCTGTATTGCACTGCCCCAAAAAAAGCAATGCACCTTATATTATACAGTATAAAATATGAATAGATGGGAGCCATGACTGACTTGCTACAGCAAAGTAGGAGGCGGTGTTACTTCAGAAGATCCAGGCCTCATTTCAGTCAGTGAAACCTAAGTCGTGTCTTAACAGTCTATTTGCTGTTCATCAGATCATGTTTCAACAATCTGCATCCCCTAAACAGCCAGCTGACACAAAGAGCAACTCATGTGGGTAATACGGGTACACATAACAGCTCATCCCCCCTGGTTCAATATCCCCAAGCATTGGACCAGAGACGTTATGCAGTTATGTGGCAACACATGTCGCTGCTCCCCAGAGGTCAATCTGTTTCCATGCTGGACACTCATTGACCTTTCTATTACAAACAACCTGAGGTCAAATTCAACTTTGTACACAATTTCAAAAACAAATAAATATATTTTATGTAAATATCCTGCAGAAAAGTAATTGGTCCACGAAGATGAATCCTTCAGTTTTAAGTAATCAAACAAGCCGACCACCAACTTTCCTTCCTTAACTAGCAAGTTCCTCTATGACGTGGTTTAATACGACTACAGGGAAGGAAGTCACCTATGAAAAGTTGCTTTTCATGTAAGGTTTTCCCCCACCCCCTGTGCACCTAATCCTATTACAAGTTAAAAAAACAAACCCTGCTCTGTGTTAAAGAAGAAGCAATCTTTGAGTATCCTTTAAAGGAATAAAAGGAAACAGTGCACGCTTCAAGCACATTCCGAGCATACCTTGAAGCATTAACAGGACTAAAATAGTTAGATTTGGCTTGAAACACTCAATCATTCATCATGAAACTGCATTTATTTTTTAAAACATCTCCTCTCAAAATATTACATCATTAAGGCGGACATTGCCTGATGCTTCTTAGGCTGGAATACACCAGGTGTCAGCATGTAGTATTCTGTGATAATGCAGACACAACCTTTGTATGGCTTAACTGCTAGGTTACTTTGAATTCCTCCTCAAAGTTAAAAGCATGATTATGGGTGAGGCCTGGAAAGACACTGGGCTGCTAAACTGAGAATCTCTTCACCATAGTCTGATACACAGTTAGAATGACTCCAGCCAGTGCTACCAAAAATACTCACTGTCACAATCAAAAGTATGTCATTACTTCAAGAAGCACAGGTGGATGCCTTCATGATGTGCATACGTGTTCTCAAAGCAGGAGATAGCCACACTGTACTGCGATGTCATGGTCATGATTGGGAGCGGGCTTAACCCTGATGGTCTTGACACACCTGTTCTTTGGCCTTTCAAAGGTCTGAGCAGAAATGCCAGTGAAAATGTGGAGAACACTGCACTAGAGTGTTGCATCAGCTTGTAATGCTTGCAATGCTGTGTTGCAGCCGAAAGGTAACTTAGAGGACACTTCCTGATTGGTGACATGTACAGAGTTATAAAACCAGCTTTAATACCATTCCTACTGTCCAAACGACACACCTAAACAAAGAGTGCACTGATGTGTCCTTGAACCATTAACACATTTATATTAGAAGTATCTTGTCATATAGTTTATCATTTGATGGTTGAATTTCATTTAAAATGTGACACTTAGGCCAATTTAGTCACTTATTGGTCTAAATGTCAGTCCACTGAAGCATAGTGCACCTCTAACTGTGTTGCACCTCCCATTTTAGAACAATGTGGCTCTGATCATGCAATCCTGTGAAAGTGATGACTTGTGCCAGTTGAACTATACTTTAGAAAAGATGGTGCGAATAAATGTAGTTCTAATATGAGGACTAAAACAGGATGTGCATTCATTTCCGTGCTTTACGAGCAAACTACTGGGGTGCGTGCACAGCGTTTAACATATTGCTTGTGGGTGGTGTGGGAAAACCCTCACTTCTGTTGCAGATCATGCAGGCTCTGCTCAGCTCTCTGCAGGCCGTCCAGGTCCTTCATCATCTTCTTCATGTGATCCTTAGAGTAGCGATTCTGGATGAAGGCAAACCAGCAGCCACCCATGCCAATGACTATTGACACAACCAGCATGAAGTCCTTCAAGTGGCTATGTCTATTCACTGGTAGAAAGAGAAAAATAAATTAGAGAAGTTACATTTTAGCCTTTTAATAAACACAAAAATCTCAAGTGCTGACAGTAAAGGATCTATAGTTCAGCCAGGCAACATCTATGTAGATCATACAGCTGTCTAACAATGAGCAAGTTTCACCAGGATGTGGTGAAGCTTGTGTTTGATATAGCCAAGTCATACACCCGCTGCAGAGTGACACAAATAGAAGAGTCAGTAGCACAGGTTCAGGTTGCGATGAGAAGGCCTAGTGCAAAAGACCACGATAAAGCCAGCTTAACACTGCCTATTCCGGTCTGGTAACCAATGCTGATAAACAATAAACATGCATAGAAAACCAAACAATGGCAACTATAACATTCTGGTAAACATAAGGAGCTTGAAATGGAATCCTTATATTTACAAAGTGTGGGTATGCTGTCATGTTGTCATTGTAAGGGATTCATAGCTATTACAATTCACAGCAGCTAAAAAGCAGCTATCATCTGTGAGAAACCTTTGTTTCATTTCAACTTTAATGAGGCGAACTTCTATAATCTTAACATTTGACCCAAAAAAAGGTTTGCTTTTATTTTTCATTTGTAGTTGTCATGCAGCAGCTTGACACAAAGCTTGCATTTCAGCCTAGAAAGCCACACAGGGAGGCAAGTTTTTCTTGCAACACCTGAAAAGGGGTGTGTGGGAAAGTGATGTCAAAACTATGACTTTTACTTCCTGGAGTGAGAGAAAAAGGAAGTAAAATTAGGATAACATGTCACTACACAAGCTTGTTTCTCTTAAGATATGATCAGGAGTACATTTCCCTTAAAAACAAAGTTCTCTACAAACATGTTCCTGCACTACTGGCTGATAATGACATAGATCAAAGTGAAATCATCATGTGGATCAAACTTCACATGAGTATGGTCAAAGGCACAACACAAAGTTTCTAGCTTGTGATAAATGATCTTTCAGGAAGGCTGTGTATATTCCTGTGGACTTAGAATGTCCATAACAAACACTGGTGCAACAGAGTCAGCTGTGCCCGCTGTTGTGTCAAAGCAACAACTAGAAGTGAGAAATAGAAAATATACAGGACAGCTGTAAACTACTGCTCCCATGTCTTCTTTGGCCGGTAGATGCAGGCCATTACCAAAGATGAGGTCATGGTATTAAACTGAAATGCATGTGTGCTGTCTTTGGTCTGCATAGTGACTGGGAACAGATGCTTAAAAAAGGAAATACTGTGCATTATCTCTGAGATAATATAAAACAATGTCCAAATGCTAGACTGTTCTCTATGTACTGCTACTATCAGACCTCAGCAGGAAACAGTGTGCTTCCTGTCATCACTCAAGTTCTAGCACATACTACATTGACTGCTTTACAGAATTACCACCCAGAGAGCATTAAGTGACATTTAATTAACAACAAACCTGGAAATGTCCTTTGGTTGATTATTGTGTACACAACAGTCCACTTGATTAAGATCAACCCATTGTGAGATGTGTCTTAAAATGCTGCTGCTCTACACAGTGTGTCACACTGACTATTAGTGGGACCCCCTGGCTTTGAGAGGCTGTCAAAGCCAGACAGTGCTCACAAATGTCTTCCTTCGGGTGTGATTCTAGCAAAACACATTCACAATGACACATGCCAGACACAGACGACTACACACTGTCGCCCTGTGCAATCTCTTTCTGATGAAGAAGACTCCTTTCTTTGAAGGTTCATTACATTTCCTATGATGATCACACATATCTGCCCCTCAGAATCAATTCTCTTCAGCAGGGAGTCCCTGCACGACATAAATATGTGTGTAAACTCGAAAAATCCATATTTTTTTCAGCTTAGTATTGCAAATGTTTCAGCTGCCAGGCTGTAACTAAGCTTGAAGGAACCAACCCTGTTTTTCTAGAAATCAAAAAGGAGTTGGTCAGACGTTCTGGGAACAATATGTTAACACAGATTTCGTAAAAAATAATATAATGTGCTGCCAAGAGGAATGAAAGAAGAGACACACCCTATCCATTGTGAGACAATGAAACCCTTAAGAGAAGAAAACAATAGTAGTTACATATATGGAGCAGTATAACTGGAGAAAGAGAGGAGATGATGTGAGCATGTTAATCTTAGTGCGCCGTGAAAAGCGTATCAAGTGGGGTCTAACCGTCTAACTACGTCTCACTTCCTCACTGCCTTAAACCGATACAGGTGGTGACAGGACTACCCCAACATATCAAAGTTGGGCCGACTGAAGTCAGTAAATCAGTGAGTAGATGATTGAGTGACTCGCATATTACAGGACAAGGTGCTGATTAAAAATGAGTCAGTAAAAAACTGTGGTCAGGATATAGGAAATGGTGGTTTGCTGTTGAAACTCAAATCTTCCTAGTGATGTCTCACAGTAATAGTCTTCCAATGCAAGAGAATCAAGTCATGTTTTCCCATGAGGGAGTGACACGTATGAACAAGTGTTGACTTGAAAGTTGAAGATGATGATTTCTAGCTCTCTGATAACCAGTTTTCTGTGACGAAACCGGCTCCAACATATTGACATAGTATGAAAGCCTTATTTAGAAATAATGAGGCATTCTAGAAGTACATAAATGTCCAGGATGTCGGATCCCAAACATGTTTTTATACATTTTTTTATCTGCATCTGGATCAATATCTACACAAAAATAATAACTGAAAACTAAAATATGCACAAAAAAAAGAAATGTGTATCCAGGTAAGCTTTGAATTTTAAATCTTCCCACTATGTTTTAAAGAATTTTGCTGACTGTTTTGAGTTTTCCTGCTTTTCTATAGAAGAGGTAACAAGAACTGAACTTTCCTCTCAACTCTGCTTAGGGGTGTGAAGTACCAACCAACTCATGTTGTATGATTGGGTGTATGAGTGTGTATGAATAGGAGCTGCAACATTAACAAAAAGGAATAACGTCACATACTCAGGGGTGCTCCAAACAGCACGGTGTCCAAAGATTTGAGCTGCAACTTTTGCACGTGGCTGCGATCCAGGATCTTCAGAATAGAGAGCGTCAGGGAGGTGTTCTTAACAGCCAGCCTGAGAGAGAACAGACGCACAAAGTCATTATGCAGGAACAAGGAAGGAAGAGCAAAGGGTGTAATCCATTCTGAGCCATGTGTAACATGACCGCTTAACAAATCTTTATTATCTATCATTCAGATTCAAATCACAAAAACGGTCACTCGATACACTAGCTGCGGGAAATCTAATTAATGTTCTAAAACATTTGTGAGTTTAACAGTTTGATATAACCACAACTTATGTGTGGTACATTTCACTTTGGAGAAGTTAGAAAAGCCTTGACATATGTTACCTTGGCATGACGCTTCCATTAAAATTCATCTTGCGAAAGGCCTCGACATATTGTGGCAGTTCCACATAAGTGATGAGCCATTCCACCACCTCATCCAATGTCCAATTATACACTGTGGGGAAAAATAAAAAGACATTTAGTTATAGTGCCCACAGATACTTATTCATCCAATTCCTGCAGACGTCCAGTATTGATAAGGCTCTAAGGTGCAGGTACAGTTAGGAAGTACAACTAATATGTTCTTTATTGTTGCTCTCTTTCAAATGAATAAAACATTGGCTATGTGATACAAAGCTGACTTGTATCATATGATGTTTGAGGGTCTTCTTATTGAACGGACAATGTACTTAAAAGACTTTTAGCTTTGTAACGCCTCATTTGAGAACAGTGACCCTACACAGCATCTTTAAAACTCATTCCAAATGATCATGTGTTTTGCTTATTTCAAAAACAGGCTTACGGTAAAGATGCTACGAAAAAATGACCCAGCAATAAAGATGACTGCAGTACAGGCCCAGCAGAGCATCACATAGTAGATACCGACTGTAGCAAAGGTTGTGCTAACTTGTCCAATAATGGCTGTCCCTTAATGCCCCCTTTCTACCTACACTGCTGCTCTGTAATGAATATCAAGAGTCAGCACTGACCTGGTGGATATTGTTTGATTTAAACCCAGTGAACACAGCCAACATATGCAACTACCATAACACTATCAAACAGCACTGTAAATACAACTTGACACATGAGACATATCAAACAAACATGGACAGCTGTATCCGGAATGATCTATGATGTATCCTGTAGCGTAGCATACAGTGACCTGCCCATAGTGATACCCAGCAGAGACAACAGTTTGGGCTGTCTGTGTTAGTCTTATTTTCTTGGACAAAAACCCAGTTTCCTGGCTCCAAATCTCCAGAGCCTTGTCAAAAAACTGCATTGCAGGATAATTCAGTGCTATGAGCAAAAAAGGGGGGAAAGGCAGCCAGAGCAAAGGGTGTGAATAGACATAAGTGCCAGATACGGCACATGAAAAGTGCTCTCTAAGAGTACACGATAGCCCAGTCAAACAGATAGGCAGAAGGAGGTGATAGTGAACATGTGAATTTGTCATGCTGACAAGAGTCAATAAGAGTGACACACTTGCTGGTGCTGATAACTAGACTGCACTTTGCTTGACATGACATCTGATTGACTGTTGGGCAAGTGAGTGTCAAGCAGGGGAATGTGAGACCCACCCTTTCAGTCAGAAGAAAAAACTAACTCTAATTTACAAGCTACTAACAGACACTCAAAGTCACAAGGAGTGTTTCAATAAACAGTAAGTGTTAGCAGAGCGTGTCAATGCGGTACACAGTTTGCAGAAACAAAGTTTACAGTCTTTAAACTCAAACAAGCACAACACAAACGGAGAGATTGGCCTTTGTTTGCAGTCACTGCTGGTTTTAGTAGGAACATGTATCAAAGCAATACCTTCAGAGCCCTTCCAGGCCTTCCACAAGTCCTCCACACTGATGAACTGGTCGTCACCATGGAAGGTGTTGTGCTTGGCCTTGGGGTCATGGTAGTTAAGATCTTCTCTCAGGAACTGTAGAATGACAAGGATGTTTGTAATGGTTAGAGAGAATACAGTGAAAGTATCGAGTCTTTGAAGTTTGAGCAATTCTGCAATCATTATGTCTAAATGTATCATTTTTTTTTTAAAGTACACAATTATTATGTATTGATTTTGAACCATTTAGAACTGGTGATAATCTACATGAAAATAATTGGTTTTAATCTCCTAAACCTGAACAACAGAGGTCTCTGGATTTCTTTTTGTATCTCTGTTTTAAAATGGCATGTTGACACCATGGCACCAAAACCCACATTTAGGGCACGAATGGTAGTGGTCCACTACAAGATATGGAACTACACAGGTGGTTGCCCACTATATCGTAGGCTTACTCAGTCACAAACGTAACATCTTGCACTCCTACAAAAGCCAACTCATGCAGCATGGGTGGAAACCAGTAATAAGTCATGATGCCTTTCTTTCTTGCTATATCTGTGTGGGAGGATTTCACTACAGTGTATAGAGATAGTCTGTACTGCAGGTGAAGTATCACGCTCCTCAAAGTATTGTCTTCGTGCTAAAATGTGCATCATTGTGGCTAAGGCCTATAGCTTATTCTTTAAAGACAGATGCAGACTTTGAACTGTGTCATGAAGAATTCAGCTATCCTCTATTTATTTACTGTATGATAACAGGAAGTCGGATTATTATCTTTAAGTGCTCTTAATCGTTTTAAGCTTTCTATTTCCTGGCTCTGAGCCACTACAGATGTGCGTGCTCACTGTACAGACAGGGGTAGACATTAAGGGTACAATTCCACTGGCCCAAGAGCATTTGTCCAAAAAATAGACTAATAATGAAGAAAATGAACACATTTGTTGCAATAGTAATTTATGCACAAATTGTAGTACAAGTAGTAATGTAATTTATGCACAAATTACATTACTACTTGTACTACAACATTTTAATCATCAGTTCTTCCTCATTTTCCTCAATTGTTCATATTTGGTTTATTAAAATAATTATATTGTGGTCCTTGTTAAAAAAGGTCTGCTATTATCATTATTATGAGTATTATTATTTGTATAATGCACTTTCTGCCTTCCTGTCATTAGGAGTTAGAAATGTAATGGCTACGTAATAGCCTAGATCAGAACCTTCATTATCCTAAACTGCTAGGACATTTCCCTATAGCCAATTTACCTTTATATTTTTTCTACTCGTCACTTACTTGTCAGCATAGGTCGGCATTGATGTACAGAGCCGACAAAAGACCTTGTTTATGTTGACATCATATTGAAGCCAACTCCATCCATCAAGCCAGTATGGCTGAAACTTTCTCTCCCTCTTCTTCTTCTTCTCATGTCACTCTCCTTTAACTCCTCCGCTGACATTATTTTTTTTTAAAGATTGTTTTTAGCCCGGCGCTTGGCCGGTTACCGCTGCTATTAAAAACATTTTGGCGAATGGTTAGGTGGCTCTAAAGTCTGTAGGGAAGGAGCGCGCTCCCGCGCACGGGAACCTACTCTCGCTGCGCTCTACTCCGCAGCAAACAGCCGTCTGCTTTTCACCCAACAACGGCAACCGCCTCACGAAACGCTATGTTGTCGCGTTAATAAACGAAACAATTTAACAAAATTGCTAGTCAAAATACCAATACCACGGGACAATTCCTTTTTTTAAAGCAATATTTTCAGTGGCCGAGCGAGCAAGTGGAAAGTACGTTATGCTGGCCCGGGGTGTCTAAATAGTGCTTCCGGGCCATTTATAATGTTGAGTCCTGAGTAGTACTTGATTTCTTGCCTGTTTTTTATGCTCAGTGCCTCTTCTTAGAGGTGTGGCCTCTACAGCAACAGACTGAACTAAAATTAAGTGAGGCTCCAGAAGAGGTCTCCTGAAAATCACACGCAACATGTAGTTTAGACAAGAGCCCAGGATGTAAGCTTAATGGATGACAGGCAGTGTCTTTACGGCGCAGTGTTGCCTGATAAGCAACAGACCTAACTTCCGATGATCATTATCCAGCTGTGAGCGCCTGCTACTCTCTATACTGTGCTTTCATTATGCTTCACTGTACTTAAGAGAAAAGTAGCTAACACTATTTGTCATGCATTTCTATCTACAAACTACAGTCTGATGAAAGGTACACTAACCTTCTGTGTTACCATGTGTATGTACTAATGTGGCAGCATGTACGCCAGTGAATCAGGTTAATTATTGACAAACACTTCAGTAAAAAGGGCACTGGAGCGGAAACAGAACAAATCCTCTTGTTACTCAGTGTAAGTGAAGAACATTACAGGGGTATGATTAACTGACCATGTTAGCAGCCAATCCGATGATCAGTTTACAGAGGATTACAGTAATGATACCTGTAAGCCTCTTGGACCTGAAGGAAGACCACCTCTGTGACTTTACAAACCAGAGTGCCCCCTTCAACAGAGCATCAGCTCCTGTTGAAGATGAATTCTGAGGTTGATACTTACGCCGTCTGTCTCGGACACGTCTACATTGCCGTTTGCGTCATCATCCATCTGCTTGTGAATACTACGGATGGCCTCGTAGCTGAGAACTTCATTCTCAGCGTTGCAAAGCTTCTCATCGATGCGACAAAAATCTATTGGAGAATCAAAGTCATATGAAGATAGTGTTAACTGGGTACTACCACAACAACAAAATGAAGATTAGAAAACATATGGTCTGCTCAAGATAATTAAACATCTCTTTTTACAATAGGTATTAACAGATCATTTTGGTTTATTTTTGTTACCTTCATTCAATGTTTGACATAATCCTAAATCTGTGAGATTTTTTGTAGGCAATTTCTCTGTTGTTCTAACTCCATCATAAGGAGTGTCCAAAACAACCAATATAGTCAGGGGTGCACATAACTGGTACGCATGCGCGGCAAAAATCTGAATTGCGTAACATCACTTGTGTCACTACGCGCCTTTGCGTACCTCAAAACATCAAAACAAAAACACATATTTCGTCTACACGTGTTTCTTGTCAACACTCAATGGAGTAAACTACGAGACATGTAAAAAAAAAAACAGACATTAAGCAGCTACGTTGCCGTTTCGCTCCCTGCAAAAACTCTCCGGCCTTTCTATGACTGATTGAACTGGAGCTGGCCGAGCCGCGCAGGACATAACCGACGGACCTGTGAAGGTTACAGGAGGCAGAGGCTTAGATCACTGGACAACAGAGTTGGTCACCGTGTGCACAGACAGGGTTAACGTCGGTATGAACAACGGAATTGTGCCAAAACTCCGCCAACTGGCTGCAGTGGGAGACTCCCCTGAGCACACTCTGTGCCCCACGCACACACTGGAGAACTGCGCAAAATCAGCTGATCACAACGTTCATGCTCTGTAGTCAAGCTGCTGCAGCTTTATTTACAACAGAGTGCAGTGAAACACACAGCTGCAAACTTCCTCAGGGTGTTATGGAAGAGTTTGAAATCAGACAGAGGTGGAAGAAGTACTCAGATATTGTACTTGTGTAACATTTTGAATGCAGGACTTTTATTGCAACAGAGTAACACTCTGGTACTTCTACTTTTACTCAAGTAAAATTAGAAAAGTATTATCATCAAAATATAGTTAAAGTACCTAAAGTAAAAGTAGTCATTGTGCAGATTGGTCCATTTCAGAATAATATATATGATATGTTTTATAATGATTGATCATTAAACTGTTCTCAAAGCTGGTAAAGGTGCTGCTAATTTTACAAATTAGATCAAAGTAAAGTAAAGTACAAATATCATATAAGTACAGTACTTGAAGAAGTGTACTTCGTAACTTCCCACATCTGAAATCAGATATGACTTCAAGTCATGTGATCATTTCTTAGTATTTGATCCTTCAACGCAGCCTCAGGAAATGCAAGGACTTCACAGTTTTGGCAACAAGTTTTGGAGAAAGCAAATCGGAGGCTTAAAAAGAGACAGGAGGTGCATCTTCATCATCTTCATCATCTAGCATGCAAGAAGTGTAAATAGAGGACAGTGAAGGAGACACTGAGGAGGACCACGCTTCGTGTGGGGTGAGTACCAAACGCTGTCTCCTGGTACTCATCTGAGTAACTCACTCAAAATTATGTGCACCCCTGAATATAGTTACACACAGAACAGCCCCCAAAGTGTAAAATAATACTTTTCAAAGTAGGTAGGAATTAAATCCCAGACATGATCCTTCCAGCTGCTCTGTGATCTTTCAGAAAACTGCTATATTAGCAATGTCAAGATTATACAATAACAAGTTTTTAAAAAAATAAATAGAAACAACCAGGCAGATCAAGACAGACCAATACAAAAAGATACAATTTGAATAGTTAAATAATAATTTATTCAAGTACTGATTTAACATCATACCTACGATAGCTCTTGAATTAAAATAATCCTATGATGGCGAAAAAAGTTCATGACTTTGAACCTTTTGTGTTTTTCAGAAGACCTCACTCCTCCTTTCTCTCTCGCAAATATAACCAACTTTAAAATTCCTTCAAGACAAAGAATTATTTATGTAAAGCCTAAAACTCAATGAGGGGATGTAACCCCCTATATGTAAATATACTTTAATATTGTTTTAATGAAAATCACCACAAGTCTGGGCATGTTGAGAGCTGTACATACACACAAGGGGAGTTAGTCGGTTCCGTAAGAGCCAGCATGCGGACCGGGATTTGTAGTCTTTCTAGTTGCGTATTTTTCATTCTTATATTTCAATAGTTTTACGACAAACTGTAACTTTTTTGACGTGGAAATGATTTTTTAAGATTGACAAACATCATATGTGTAATTCGTGGCACAATTCAAACGGGATCGAAAGATACGTTTTTTCTCTCCATTGACTTCAATACATAATTTTTCCGAAATAAGGTCCCATGGCCCGGAAGTAGATGGGGGTGACTTCGCCACTCTATTATTGTGTTGCATTGTTGGAGAAGCCTGTGACCTAAGATTTTCAACGACATAATTACTCTGTAGCTATGTTAGTTTGACAATAAAGAACCTTGAACTAACCAAGAAGCTCGACAGCATGACTGTCAGACCAAAAACTGGCCTCGTCCTAAGGCAAAGCAGCTTTTGATAATTGTGTGCTCTACATTTTTCACAGTTTAGACTTTAAAGTTTGGTCAAAATTATGTTTTGGTTGTTAACATTTGTTTACTTTCAATTGTCTTTTTGACGGTCAGGCCTCTGTAACTTGTTAGGTTTTCAGTGTGAAGGGCTCCACAATCATTTGTAAATAAATTAGAAATGCATATATCAATGGCTACATATCATGATATTTAGCCATCTGAAAAGTATCTAGTGAAGCTCATCAGCCCTCTGCTTCCTGAGGGATTAGAGATCCTCTGCGCTAGATCAAAGATAACGCCACCGCTCCCTGAGAGGAAACCTTGTTTGGCCTGTTCTGCAGAGATTCAGGATCTGTGTGAAAGTGCCTGCAGTACATTTCATTTAAATGTAATCCATGGTTTAAGTGAATTCAGAAGAATCCTGCCCCTGAAACCTTCAGACATGTATATATATATATATTATGGAGCTCAACGTGAGTCTTATATAACCTCTATGTGCTGCTTCTGCTGCTATCTGATCCTGGACACTCCAGTTAATTTGTGATTAGCAATCTCAGAGAGGTCTTTTCCTGGTTAAATTAAGTTAAGGGAGAAGCATATGTCCAAACAGTATGCTTTATTTAGTATTTCATTGCATTACAACCACAAAAAGAGGAAGAGGCCATGAGGGTTAAGGGGGAAGCTGCCTTGTTCACCAACATGAATGAGTGGCTTGCATTTCCTGGGATTGGTTTTGTACCAACAACAATGTACCTCTATAAACCATTTAAAACTGAACTTTTCTAATAATATCATTACAGTCCTATGAATAAAATGCTTGATTCTTGTAGTTTATTCTGGTTTGCAGGGTAGGGGCATTATTTGGATAAACACTTGGATGAAAGTCATTTATAGAATCATCATTCTGACAACAATAGGGTGTAACAGTTTGCATAATCAAACTCACTTCCCCTTTTATACATGGCCGAGCTCAAGTCCATATATCAATTGATACTGCTTTATCATTCATTAATGTCACCAACACAATAGTGTATCCAATGCAGGCGTTTGGTTTGCATCAGGCTGGCATTTACAGCGTAATGCCCCCCTCCCAAGAATCCCCTTATCATTACCCACCCATGTTTTTTTAATTCCCAGAACCATCTGTTATGACAGGCTGGCTCTGCAGTTAGAGACAAAACAGAAAGTAGGCTAAACATTGTCAGAGATTAATCCCTGCAACGGTACAGTGTCCATAAAAGCGTCTATTTAAGGGTTTTTGATTGGCAAATAGAGACTTATATTTCTGCTAGATGAACAAGGACGGCTTGACACACAATCGCACATACTGCACCTCAGCGTAGCAAAAGGTTAATTTTTAAGCCAAAGTAAGCAAGCATTCAGTTTGAGAGAACCTGCAAAGGCACATACCAAAAAGGCAATTACTCTTCTGCATTATCCCTCATTCACACTCACCATGTTAAACAAAGAGTGACAGTTAGCTTAGTGAAAACCTACCACCTGCAACACTCTCATACACCCAACCTGGCCTTCTTTCTCATTTGGCTTGCAAACCTCTGGAGACGCAAGATAAGATATTTACATACCAGTCAGCCGGCCTTTTTTAAGAGCTCAAGTTACGCAACTCATTCTGTGTGCCTGCACTCTCCAAACTTTGCTACTTCAAAAGTACCGCAGGTAATAGGCTCTAAGCCATTCAGAAACACTGTCATGCTTTGAAAATCAGTCAATAATACAGCTTCTCCTCAGAGGGGCCTCATGGGACATGTGACACACATAAGTAAGAACAATGTAACTTTAACAATGTCTCAATAGTTGCTGTTTAATTGTTTAGAAGTACTAATATAATATCTTAACAGAGCTAGGGTTGCATGTGTGGATATTTGCCTCTCCTGCTTAAAATTAGTAGGAAAAAAACATAATCCTGAACAACTGTCATGCCTTTTGGGAGTAGACAATGATAATTACACTAGCACATTTCCAAAAACCCTGAGTCATGGTGTGTCTTTAGCGGCTAATACTTATTTCTAGCAGACTCAGACTCAAGATATGGATCGACAGATGCAATCACTGTCACCATTGATTTAGAATCACTTCATGGTTTGAGGCAAGAGATTGTCAGTGATAGGAGACCATCGATCATTTTTCTTTTACGAGGGGAGGTTGTTACATTCACCAAACATGTTGATCAATTTATTATATAAAAAAAATGAATGCTTTATAATGTAATGCAGTATTTCACTGCGGGAGGATGCTGTGAGAGGATTACACTAATCTCTTACATATATCCATGTCAGCTAACACACTGTAAAAGGAATCCTTGTCCATAACATACTCTACACCTAAATACCGGGAGGTCATTTTTGATGTTGAAAACTAAGTTGCAATACAAGCATAGGAAATTAGAAAGTTTAAGGGTGGCACAAACAATATTTTGATTGTAAAGTATTGGAAATAATAATGGATTAGTACCATCTGATTCTGAAACAACCTAAAACCCTGCTCTAATGTCAACTATCCATTAGACCAGTTAGGCCTAACTGTGTAAATGTTGCCAGACTATTCTCAACATGTCTACTTTTAGGGCCTGCATAATCACAAAGACGTGGCATTAACACTTATACACCCGATTGTGTGTCATCAACAGTTGGAAGAAATAGACGAATTAAAAGCTACAACAAATGAATACCATGATTGATCACTTACCCGACACGCCATTTTCAACAATATGATTGTCTGATGTAGATCTTTCAGTCCAACTTTTTCCAACGAGACACAAGCACAATATCCACAATGTCTTCAATTTGTTGAACTCCATGACTGGTGTGTGCTGGAAAGTAGACAACAGAGTCCATTCACAATTCAGATCATTCCTGCAACACAATTTTGCCGGGTTTCTATCCAGGTACATCAATTAAACATTGCCTAGAACAGAAACTGCTTCGTCTCTTACTTAGAACATGTGAAAAGGAGAGAAAAACGCATTAAGTTGGCTTGTTTAGAGCACACCGTGAAATATTGTTAGTTAGCATTACAAAAATGTCCCCTGCAGCAAAAGCGGAAACATGCCATCACTTCTCAGTGTCACTGTTTTCTATTCTTGCTAAATAAATTAAGGTACACAGTCGTTTGCAAGTTATCTAATACCTGGCTTTTGCTAAGTCAGCTTGTTAAGCCCTATTTTGACGGTTTAGCTGTGCTTCAGAGTTCTTGGCATCATGTTTTAAAACACATGTTGCCTCAGGGAGAATAATAAGATTATCAGAACTGCAGCCTGGTCTGTGTGAGTCTGGTGTGCAGATGTCTGACAAGCTTCAACAAGCTATGAAATGCTATTTTATACAATTATAAATAAACAAGCCTATAGAAAAGCCTGATGCCACATTTCATTATTTCAGTGAACCTTTATTTCATAATTCCACATGTATTTCCCAGTTATCCACATACTCAGATCAATGGTTGTTTGGTAATTTGTTGTCAAGTCATCAGTTGTCCCAGAGCACAACAACCAATCAAAGGAGCGTATCAACTCCATGCCAAAGCTCGGTTGCCATCTGTTATGAACCAGACTTGCAGGGAGCAGAGCAAGTCGGAAACCGCAGTTCGAGTCTTGTTCCCGTAGGTTACAGCAGGGTAGGGATCTCTCTCTAAAGAAACTGGCTTTGTAGACACAACTGCGGGGACAGTCCTCCCTGTTCTGTTGGTCCCTGCCGACAGACTTCCCGAAAACGGACCCAGTGGCACCGAAGACAAGCATCAGAAGCATAACAAATGTTACTTGACTTCCATTACGAGTTACATGTTCCATACTGTAACTTTAGATAAAACCATCCCCCAACAGGAATATCATAGCATCTTGTCTACAAGACTGGCCCTGACACATCAAGTCAACTGTCAGCCGGGCTGTTGGAAAGAGCCTGGCGCCTTAGTTTTTGCGATGTAATGAAAATGACTCTGATAAGCAATTGAGAGCACAAGAGAAACAGAAGGGAAGAAAACAAGGAAAAGTCAAGAGGGCATACAAAGACTCGCTTATATTTGTTTACTTCCTCTCATCTGATTATTCCAAGACTTGGATATTTTAGCTAGGCATGGCCCTCTGAAATAAAGCGTAGTGGTAAGCGAGAGTGAAGTGAAAGGTAAACGTTACTTTGTATTTTTTCCATGTAAAGAAGCAGAACATACATGCAATTTGGCTTCTTAAACCACTAGTTCTTTGATGTTGGTTTGGTGTTTGGGCATTGAGATCTCCAGCCACTTCGCAGCAGGTTCTGAGCGTGACTGGTTTTTGGCAGCGTACGAATGAGAGACATCTAGATCTAGTATTCTACCTAGGGCGTACAGGAACACTTGAACAAACAAGCATGTCTAAGTCATAGGGTTGAACAGCAACTTGGCTAAACTAAAGAAGCAGCAACTAATCCCAACATAGCACCCTGCCTGTCAGGTTGCTATGTCAATAAATGTGGAATGATAACAACTAAAAAGGTTCCCTAAAATAAAGAACTAAGTTAATATTACACTGAAATAAAAGTGCCCCTTACATAAATCAATGTGACATCAAATACAAGTCTCTTGTAATAAACACATTACAAGTGTAGTTCTAAAATGAAGTTACCTTAAATAAATAAATACCTGTGTTATTATGAAACACAAGATCCCTGAAAAAAACGAAATGTGGGATTGTACACAACAAAACACATTTGGAATTCTGAAATGAAGTCCCCTGAAATAAATACATGTGAAATTAGAAAACAAATGTGAACTGAATCTAATTAATACGGCATTGTGCAATAAAAGTCCCTTTTTAAAAAAAAAAGGGGAATTATAAAATAAAGGTCCCAGAACATAAATAAATGTGGCATTATACAATTAAAGTCCAGTGACATAATGTTAAATACATGTCATTGTTCAATAATACTCCCTAAAATGTGTGTTCTTCATTAAATACAACCATTTGTTCATGATTTATTAAAAAGCCATAATAATTCATTTCATAGGCTTTTTTTTTTTTACTATGTGTCAAATGGCATTCCATAACTAGCTAGCTTAACATCTCGGTTAAGTAGGACATGTGTAATAATATCCAACAAAGAAGGAGTAGCACTACACAGCCCTCTCAAAACCCTTCCGTGTTTTTCACTTCTGGTTGGTGTCGACTCTGCATTTTCAACGGACGAACATTAGCCGCAGTCGGCGTTAAGCTAACGAGCAGACACAAGTCAGAACAGGGTCGTTAATAGAGAGCATCTGTAATGTTAGTTTTAGCTAGACTATATGATAACTACGGACACACCGTAATGCTGAATAACATAACACAAAGTTACCTGTCATGTATCAGAGCCAGCAGATCTGTAGCTTCAGCTCTGTGTTAACATCGCAGCAGACGCCTGGTCACCCTAGTTGAAGCACTGCGAACTCCCAACGTAGGAGAGATTTCGGTCTGGTCTTTCCCCCGACCGTACTGGACCGAAAAAGCCGCAGAATGTGGCAAGGCAGCGGGCTACTCTTACTCTACGCCACAGGGTGCGTGGTTATCAACAGCAAGTGTCGCCCCCTAAAGGCTGGAGGGTGTAGGCCTACTGGATATCACGTCCAATTGACTTAAACAAATTGCTAAAGTGTGCCATCTCGTGGATTGTTTGAGCCAACACCCCTGGCCTACAATGATATGTTAAAGAACATGTTTACACTCACATGTTCAACCTTCCTTCTAATCTACAGTATGTAGCATGTATACCTGTCATTATGACTGTGGATTAATAGCTAGTTCACAGAAGACATATTAACATGTCAGAAGTTGGATGACAACAGTGTGACAGCACTCCTATCGCTTACTTGAGCCTTGAATAAAACATAACCATCGCTAATGTTATTGGTAACACCTGATTTTTAAATTGAATCAAAGGTTTTGCTGTGTTCTTGCTGTGTTCATATTATTTTATAAATTGAACTGCTTTGATAAATACATTACAAAGAAAAAATAACTTGGTTATTGAAGGTTTTGATAGAATGATTTGAAGAGCCTTTGTCTAAAGGCAATGACATTGATTTTAATTGTATGCTTTACATGTGATTGCTTCATTATTTGCATATTTGAAATATTGTTATATATTGATATCAGAAAACTATTGCTATTAATAATGGAACTATGTCGGCCATCTTAGCCTTTACATTTGTATGCACCTTTTATTTGGAAAAACAGCCTACATACATGATGTACACTATGGGTTGGAACCTTAAGAAAGTAACATTACAGTTTTCCAGTTTTTGCTGTACAGTAAATATTATGACACAACGTATTGCAAACACAATGAAATGTCTTTTTAGTGCTTGGCCAGTACTTGCATCATCAGGTTCTGGGTTTAGGGAGGAGGATGGCAAGAGGCTTCTGAGCATTCAAATGTTATGGTGTATATCATCCCCTTATATCCAAACAACATATTTAAATGACACTTACCTCTAACTTCTTACATGGCAAAGTGTTACATAAAATAACACAAGTATATGTAAGGCGCTTTTAGAACTATCTAAAACAATTGCAGAAATGTGTGCTTGCTGCTGGGTCTATCCAGCTGCATGAACTTTTGGGTGTCAGTTAGGTAACTGATGTGTGATCATAATATCTTGCGCAGATTTACAACAGGCCATGAAGGTCACATGTGGTACAGAAAATGTCACACTTGTGAAACTTTGCATAAAGTTCAAGTGCTAACAATTATATTGTTGTTGCAAGTGCAGATATTGTACAACTCTATCTGAAGTGGCACTCAATTTTTTTGGTGTATGGTGTGAAATAGTGTCAGAAACCATTGTTTTTGTGTGTTGACCCTATTTGAGACTTAAAGGAAAGACCACAAGGAGACTTTGCTTTCCACCATGTCACTCTTTACTTAATAATTAATAGATATTTACCCCTTTTTTGTATTTCAAATAGAAGGCCAAACGTACTTGAAGGACTGTCACTTAATTTCAACACATGTACAGTATGACAACTTTGTATTTGCAGTGTACACATATTCAAATGTCACATAACATGGAATAGTGTACTGTATTTGTCACTGCATGTGAGTCAAGGCATCGAATGATGAGACACTGAGGCAGAAAATTCACTTATAGTTCACTCAATTGACAAAAGTACATAATGGAAATATATGGAAAAGGCCTTCATCCCACTCTTCCCCTGGGGCAGGATTAAGGCTGTTCACATCAGGTGGTTGTGTGGTTGCACTCAGTCCTTGAGTTTATTCAGAAGTCTTTATCTTCTGAAGATGATATGACCATGACCTCCCGGCTCTTAAAGTCCCAAACTGCTGTGAGATGGAAGGCCATATTGGAGAAGACCACTAGATACTCAAACAGGGCGAATAATGTGTAACCTGTAAAAAAGAAAAGGAAAACAAAAATAATGTAGATGTAGAAATGTTTAAGTAAAACACACTTTCTAGCTTCATTTTACATTACTGTTCATATAACTGATATGTTTTGGAATTGTGTGTATTCTATTCTCCATGGATCACTGTTATCAACCCTCCCCAATTAGATGGACATTATCAAACTGAAGTAGTACTTACTCCCTGATTCGCAGAACACGTTGTGTTTCCAAAAAAAGAATCCGGCAAAAGCACAGAAGGATAAGTTGAGAAGTAAGAAGCGCACTTTCCAATAGTGAGACTTTGCATCCTATAAGGGAGAAAAACATGTATTTGATTGGAATGCCTCAAATGACATGATTGATTTTAGTCTGTGCTGCGTGATTTTGCATTCCTTACCTCAGGACTTAATGAATACTTCTTAATGGTCTTCCATAAACGGCAGGTTATCAACATGTGGATAGTGGAACTGACAAGGAAGAGGACAAAACCTTCTTTATGTACAACTAAGAAACAAAATGTACAAAGAGAAGAAGAAGTTCAGTCAGAAAAGCACAGTCATTGTAATAAATAAAAAGAGCATCAACCAGCCGGACAAAAACTCTATAACGTACTGTAAACAACTTTAAAATGTGTTTATGTTCATTTCCACCTTCCTTTTTTAACCCTTTGATACACAACATGGGTCAAAAGTGACCCGACAGGGTTTTAATTGTAAATATCTTTGCAATAAATTCATTTCACCATTCAGAATTCCAGGAATTCCTCAAGTAACTTGTTTTTGATCATCATAAATTCTTATTTTCATTTTTACTTTTTTAATAAAAATCATTTTTGTACGACTACCCCTCTAAAACACAACATGGGTCAAAAATGACCCGCATTCATTTCCTATATTATTTCATGCATGGCTGTGTTTCTTTGCTCTATCTTTTCAAATCTATGTATTTAACCATTTAATATTACAAAGTATTTCTTACATATCTTGTTTTTGATTATCATAAATCATTATTTTAATTTTCTCTGTCTACATTTTGGAACTAACATAGTTTTTATATTACTACATCAAATGTACACACATGGGTCGAAAATGACCCGCATTCATTTCCTATGTTATTTCATGCATGGCTGTGTTTCGTTGCTATATCTTTTAAAATCTATTCATTTCATCATTTAATATTGCAAAGTATTCATTAAATATCTTGTTTTTGATGACCATAAATCATTTTTTTTTCATTTTCTCTGTCTATATTTTGGAACTAAAATAGGTTTTGTATCACTACATCAAGTTTCCACACATGGGTCAGAAATGACCCGTGCAAGTGTGAATTTGATAGGAACCTTTGATTCATAAAATGTGTGCAGTTAGGAACATTTTTACTGTGGACAACTTTTCACTTGTCAGAATATGACGCTGGTCAGAACTAAACAACTGGACAACATTTCACATTCCACTCTTGTCAGAAGGAAACAGGCTGCGTCTTCAGATCTGATTCATGTAAGTCTTGTTTTACAATTGTTTTACCTAAGATAACTGCACATAACATTTGAACATTATCCTTACCTGTTGGGAAAGAGAAATATTACATTAGCATATTCTATTCTAGCTAGCATTACATTAGCATATTCTATTTTAGCTAGCTAATGTTAGCTTGTGTTAGCTAGGTCAATTCTAGATTCCGGTCGCTAATATTAGCTAATGCATACATGCCAACTCTCTTGCCAGATCATCTATGAAATGTAATCATGTCTTACACAATAAATACGCTATACTATTTTCAACCCATTTGTCAATCTGGAAATACATACATAATAATAAATAAATACATTTAAATACAGTCATATAAAGGTATAAGCTAATGTCAGCTAGGGCAACAAAATAAAACTTGAATTAGAAAAGTGTACTGTATAATTTATCAACTGATGTTGTAAATATTATTTTGATTTTCTTCATCCACAGTATGGCTCGTCACACTCATTCACGTTTCACGGCTGAAATGATCATCGAGATGTTACATCAAGAACAGGATAAGGAAGATGGAGCAATCCTTGATTCTGACTCTGAGTCTGACCTCTCTGATGATGACGTAGACTATGTGCCACAGGGTCAAGCTGAAGTTGCTGGTGATGAAGAAGACTCCTTGGACGAGCTAGAAGACTCGTCTGATGAGTCCTCTGAAGAGGAAACTCAGACCCAGGCCAATAGGCTAAGTACAAAGGGGTCTTACTGGAATGAGAAACCCCCCACTCAAGGCAGAGCAAGAACCCATAACATCCTGAGGAGGTGTCCAGGACCCGTATCTGGTTCAACAATCATTTCACCAAAAGATGCCTGGGAGTTGTTCATTAGTGATAACATCATAGAGGAGGTTTTAAGATGCACTAACTTAGAGGGACGCAGAGCCGCAGCAGCAAAAGGAAAAGAGTGGAGATGCCTCGACAAAGTGGAATTCATGGCATTTATTGGTTTGACCCTCCTTGCAGGGGGGGGGACAAGAGCTGGGATTTTTCTTTCTGGATCCCCTGCAAAATCTGATGTATAAGGCCACCATGGGGTTCCACAGATATGAGGATATCCGCCGCCTCATACGGTTTGATGATAAGAGGACTAGGGCTGTTAGACTGGAAACAGACCACATGGCTGCATTCAGATATGTGTGGGACTGTTTCCTGGCCAATTGCAAGAAAGTGTTCGTCCCCAGTGATTGTGTCACTATAGATGAGCAGCTTGTGCCATTCCGTGGAAGGTGCAAGTTCTTACAATACATGCCAAGCAAGCTAGCAAAATATGGGATCAAAATCTTTTGGATGTGCGATGCAAGGGTCCATTATGCATTCAATGGCATGATCTATACAGGGCGACAGCCAGGAGAGGATGTTCAGAGGAACCTTGGCGAGAATATTGTCCAACAGTTGTCCAGCAGGAATAAGACACACAGGTGAATATAGAATACAGAGTATACATACAGGGAATATACTCTTGAAGTTCTAGCACAATACCTAGATCACTTTTCCACTCTCTCATAGTGTCTATTTCATTTTGTATTACCATTGTGAGAAATTGATTAATTTATAAGCATAGAATGGAATAAAATACAATGCAGTACTCCATAATAATAATAATCAATATTCCATCAGGTTTATTTTAATGTTAGAATTTAGAGAATTACATGTTGACTAAATTGACCATTCATTTGTTTTGTTCTGTTCATAGGTCGCAACATAACCATGGATAACTTCTTTACCAGCATTCCTTTGGCTGAGAAGCTCCAGAGAAGAACCGTACGCTTGTGGGGACTCTTCGCCAGAACAAGCCAGACATACCACCTGTCATGAAGCCAAACAAACTGAGAGAGAAGTACAGCTCCAAATTTGGATTCTGTGGCAACATGACAATGGTGAGCTATGTCCCGAAAAAGGGGAAGGCTGTTGTGCTGCTAAGCACAATGCATGATGACACAGCAGTGGATGACCAGAGTGTTAAGAGGAAGCCAGAAGTGATCCAATATTGCAACCACACAAAATCAGGAGTGGACACAATGGATGAAATGGTTTGCACGTACACCTGCAAGCGGAGAACACGGAGGTGGCCCATGGTGCTCTGGCACAATGTGCTGGATGTTGCCACCCTCAACGCCTTCACCAGCTACACTGCACAACACCTTGGTTACATGGGTGGTGTGACTAATGCACGGCGGCTCTTCATAAAGGAGCTGGGCAATGAGCTGGTCATGCCACACATGAGGAGACGCATGGAGGGCACGTCCCACCTCCAAACCCATATTACAGAGGGCAATGGAAAGATGTGGGTTAAAAAAAGTAAGCGCAGCCACCACCCAGCCACAGGAGGGCCAAGTGAAGAGGAAGAGGTGCAAGATCTGCCCAACTGCCAAAGATCGAAAAGCCAGCAGCTGGTGTTCCAAGTGCACCAGCCCTGTGTGCAAGGAGCACAAACATGTTGTTGTGATTTGTGAGGCATGTATGCACTAGATTGCAACTTACTCATATGAGCTCATTTCATGAGTTTGTTTCATGAGTGTCATGAGTTCATTTTAAACATTCAGCATTCACCACAGTTCACTGCAGTAACAATACAGATTCACTAACAGTTCAAAAAGTTCTAAATTAATTTTATCAGTTGTACGGTGTATGCTATGTGTGAGTGTGACAAAGTGACAAATAAACATTTCAAATATTAATTGTGTTATTCTTTGGTCCAAATCACTGCTAAAATGTTTTTTGACAAAATCATTATTATAGTATGTCTTTTTTTTTAAATACCACACTTGCATACATGGGTCATTTTCGACCCATGTCTGTAAACTTGATGTAATATTATAACAACTATTTTAGTTTAGTAATTAACAAAGGAGAAACAAAAGTAATGATTTAGGGTTTTCAAAAACAAGATATTTAATGAATATTTTGAATATTTAATGATGAAATAAGTTGATTTCCAAAAATATAGCAAAGAAACACTCAACCATGCATTAAATAATACTGTAAGTCAATACGGGTCATTTTTGACCCATGTTGTGTCTTAGAGGGGGTTTCCATAGCTTGTGTATCAAAGGGTTAAAACTAAATTTAATGTATGTCTGGAAAGTTTACTAATGTTGCTGATAAGATGATGACAAGTTTAGAATACTTTGTTTCAAAAAGGAACAACATTTCAGAACATTTAAATACATCTAAAATCAAGTCAAACCTTTTGATTACTTGGCCAAATTCAAGCTTCATTATGATCCATGCTTTAAGGGAAACATATGTTTGTATTAAATCTCTCAAATAATACTCACAGTATGTTTCACTAGATGACACGTATGTGAGGAGCAAGAGGCCGAGATTTTCGAGAAGGGAAAAGGCCAGATTGAGGCAACTGAGCAAACTCTCAGGGAACTTAGAGGCAAAACGTGTCTTGTAGAATTTGAAGTAGGTAAATGCCACCAGCAGCCTCGGTGCTGAGTGCAGTCCAATACAGAACCGCCATATGTGACATTCAGGACTCAGGCTTATTGAGGCACTGATGGATGGCAGGTAATTAGGAACCTGGAAACAGACAAAAATGCTTTAGTATATCAGTAGCATCAAATGAAAACATGGTTGGCTCAGATTGCAAAATATGAATATTACCTGGCAATGTGTACCAGTAGAGTCCTCATAATGAAAAACAGAGGATATGAAAACACAAGTTATTAGCCCAAGCAGCGGTAGGCCCACAGTGCCAACAACGCAGGTGCTGAATGAAACCCTGATGACCAGGGGCCTGTCATGACCCAAGATACCGGATCCTTGTAGCATTTCTGAAACTGTGAAAAATTGTAATTAATTAATGTACATGTGGCAATAATAACTTTCTTCAAATATTAATACAATAGATACATTTTAGGTATTTATGATGATAAGTAAAAATGTATGCACAGTTAAAGGAATTATCACTCAATTATTTGGGGGCATTTTTTTTATCCGGCATGCATTTACTGACCATCTCAGTCGGAAAAAAAACATAATCAACCTACCTCCACCAGATTTGCTGTTCACCAATAACTGCAAGCAATTACCTTGTAAATAACTACGCTATTAACAAATCATCACATTCATGATATCAGGTTACAGGATGGACCTGCATTTTCGGTACCAACAATAGGGTGCAATTCCTTAATCAGAGCTGGGGATGATCCTGTAAAACCCCGGTGTCATTTTTTGCATCTACTAAGATTAATTTCCATTGCCCAAGAAGACGATAATAGTCACACGCATGCAGCATCCTCCTTGTTGAAAGGGAAAAAAAGGGGCGTGAAAAACATCCGCACCCGGAAGAGAAAGCAAGCGGGGGAGAGTGATGAGGCTACGTATGGGCGGCGCAGCCTATCAAAAAATGTTGCACACAACACAGACCAGAGACCACGTTTTAAATAATGTATACATTGTGTCTCTTATGACTAATAGGCCTACATACACAAATAATAGTGCAAGACCGTTATTAGGTGGCGAGGCTGAGAGCTCTATGTTGTGCTGCAGAACAAAGGATATTTGTTTATACATTTTGTAATATACATGATATCAGAGACATAGGCTTCAGATCGTGTGTGTGAAGAGTTGTTTGTGAGTCCGATGGTCCTGGTGTTTGTGGTTAACAGGTGGTGCTGTTGCCCCGCCTCTCTCCTATACTGTCTACAGCACTTGGTGGAGTGCAGTTCACAAACAGCTGCAGTCGCTCTCAGTCTGATTTAATTTCTTTTTGGATTATTTTTAGTGAAGAACTCTGAAAAACTGAAAGGCACACATCAGCTCAAATGGTCTTTGGATCAGGATAGTTTGTTTCAGCAATATGAAACGATGGAGAATCCAAACGTTATTCTGCTTGCTTCTGTGTGTCAGTATTTTACCAAGTAAGTTCCCACTCATTCATTCTATTTTTTTTAAAACAGTATTATTTAAGATTGTTGCATTCTCGAGTCAAGTACATTCTAGAGAAAACCTCCAACGCTCTTCTAGCAAAAATGGCGATGAGATGCTAGAACATGAGCAGCAGATACATAATTGAGTAACAACTTTGATTAGTTTTGGATGCTTTTTTCTCTTTTATTAATGTCAGTGTTTTGATATTTTATGAATCAAATATTCCCTCTCTGATTTCCATTCCTCTTTCATACAATCTGTTGCCCAGACTCTGCAAACATGATGCCAGTAGTTCAGGGATTTGCTGTAATCATAATCCTTTCCTTTCCTTGTATTCAGTTCAGAGGCTTTATCAAAACAGTGTTCCAGGGTTAACAACTGGCCTGCCCAAATCTATTGTTGACACTCAAAACAAGCTCCAGTCACAATATACAGTAAACAAGTTTTTTCATTGAAAAATAAACATCTTATTCCAAAATGTACTTTTGGAATTATTAATGTAAAAGGCATGAAAGCCTTCTTATAAGATATATACAAATATATTTAAAGATGGTGTATACCATGCTTCTCTATCACATGCTTGTATTGATTTATCTCCCTGTTGAGGCTCATTTTGATAATCATATGTTGTTTAAGATATTACAGTTCAATCAATACATGCAAAATATACACAATTCAAACTGACAACAACTTACTGCTGCTTAATGGCAGATTTGCCTGATCTCTCTGTAGAGCTGTAGAGCTTAATAGAGAGGGCGATCTAGCTTGACATCGCTCTTTGTCCCCTTCACCATCTGTCATGGATTCACATTTTCTCTCAACATGTACCCTCCTCAGCATCCATATCGTTTCATTTATTCAGATTATCACTGGCCAGAAATTGAATGATGAAAAAATGATCACATCCGAACGTTGTGTTAGAGAACACATTTTTACCTGAAAAATAATATTAAATACAACAGGTGCTTTGTGGCGATATACATCTAATCATCAATTGTTTCTCTTTTTGTTTTAGCCTGTTGGTGTGCTCAGGGAAAATACGCCCAGAAGCTCCTGAATGATTTATTCACAAACTACACTAGTGCACTCAGGCCTGTGAATGACACTAACACCATACTGAATGTGACCCTGCAGATCACACTATCACAAATTATCGACATGGTAACACACCACAGTGCACAAGTCTCCACCAGATTGTATGTGTTATAGGGCTGCACGATATATCGTGTCGTGACGATAATTGCGTTATGCGCATGCGCGATTTTGATATCGATTTATTTAATTTTATTGATTTTTTTAGGACTTGCGATATTAAGTAGGCAAATGAACTCAAACACGTCATGTTACAATTATTTTGCTGCTTGCTACAAAAGGAAAACTTGCGTGGCTCTCATGTCAGGGGTACTTGAGTGAGTGACATGCAGGCTCTGCATGCACATCAAACCACCAATCACAACCATTCTTGATCAGATCACAGAAAGATAACCGAGCTAGCTCAGCTTGTTGCTCTGATAACTTAAGATCCAGAAGTCCGTGACTAAAATCCTTCATCCGGTTAAATATTGTTAAAAAAATACCAATTGTATAGCATTAAAGTTCAAGAAAGGATGGTTTGCGGACAAAAACAACTGTCTTTTCTTCAATTCCTGTATTTTTTCATATCGCAATATATATCGCAGGGGAAGAAAATATCGCAATGTCAGTTTTTTCCAATATTGTGCAGCCCTAATGTGTTATACAGATACCCACAAAATCATTACATATTTAAAAAAATATATATATTTCTGTTCAACCTGCACTCTTTCCCCTGTTGTTGTCAATTGTTTTCTATTAATTTCAATGTTTTACAGGATGAGCGAAACCAAATTCTGACTGCGTATTTATGGATACGTCAAGTGTGGGTTGATTCACACGTTCAATGGAATAAAGATGATTACGATGGACTCGATACCATCCGCATACCTGGTAGTTATGTATGGAGACCTGATATTGTCCTATATAACAAGTAGGTCGGATTGGTATTGGGTTAATCAGAGTGGCTCCTTTTGGTTGGTATAAAAGGCACAAGCTGAACACTCCTTGAAGCCATTATTGACAGGAGTGTCCAGGCCTTTGTCTGCTTTTTATACAAAGGCAATGTCAACTTTACAATTAAGACAGAGGTACCATATGTTTGACAAAGAGGAAGGAATAATCACCTGAGTATTTGTGAGGCCAGTGCGCAATAACTCCTATGCCTCTGATGACATTTCAGGATAACAGCTCACACTATGAACACTTCAAATCAAATGCTGACACACATAAACACAAACACTTAGCATTAATCAAAAGATATGAAAAGCAGACACAAACACTGAGCAATGAGTACAACTCTCATAAATGTGTTGACTCTTCCCTCAGTTGGTGTACTTGTGCCTTTGTATTCTGATCAACCTTTCAAGTTGTCTCGACCTACTGAGGACATCACAACTGCTCCTTTTTTATTTAGTTGTCATGGTATGGACAAATACATTTTCTCTTGGTATGATACTCAATGTTTTCTTTGTTTTTCCAGTGCTGATGACCATTTCAAAGGCTCCATGGACACCAATGTAGTGATCCGGCATGATGGCCAGATCATGTGGGATTCCCCAGCTATCACAAAGAGCTCCTGCAAAGTGGACGTGTCATACTTCCCCTTCGATTCTCAGCAGTGCAGGTTCACATATGGCTCCTGGACATACAACGGCAACCAGGTGGACATCCTGAATGCCATGGAGAGCGCTGACCTGGCCGACCTGGTGGATAATGTGGAATGGGAGGTGTTGGGTATGCCGGCCAAGAAGAACATTATTCAGTATGGCTGCTGTGCTGATCCTTACCCTGATGTGACCTACACACTGAAACTACAGAGAAGAGCTTCATTTTATGTCTTTAACCTCCTTATACCATGTGTAATGATCTCTTTTCTGGCTCCACTGGGCTTTTACCTGCCTGCTGATTCTGGAGAGAAGGTGTCTTTGGGTGTCACTGTTATGCTGGCACTGACTGTCTTTCAGCTGTTGGTGGCAGAGATCATGCCACCCTCTGAGAATGTGCCACTTATTGGTGAGGGTAATACAAATCCAAACATGTGTGATTAAGATGCATTAGAACTCTATGTTGATGTCCTCTTTTTCATCCACAGGAAAGTACTACATTGCAACGATGACCATGATCACTGCCTCCACTGCCCTGACCATCTTCATCATGAACATACACCATTGTGGCCCGGATGCCAAGCCTGTTCCCAAGTGGGCCAAGAAGGTCATTCTGCAGTACTTGGCCAGAATGTGCTTTGTTTATGAGGTTGGGGAGAACTGCTTGTCACCACAGCCCGAGAAGCAGGAGCCTCCACATGTAAAGAACACCAACTGCACCATGAATGGTCAGGCAGGACCAGGCAGAGAGGAGTGTGTCTGCAAACTGGACAGAGGACAAGAGACAGTGGGCTCCATGACCACAGAGGAGAGGGAGGACATGGATCAGATGATGAGCCCAGGTGGCTCCATCGGGAAAAACCCAACCAACCACTACTGCACTTGGAAGAATGGTATTTTCATGAGCATGGACTGTGGAGATTCCCAGGGTCAGAGGAGATGCCGGAAGGGGGGTGTGAGTGATGGAGAGAGAAAAGACAGAGAGGTTTCCTGCAACAGTCAAAGCAACGAGACGCAACTAATGCGTAACATCGAGTACATAGCCAACTGTTACAGGGATCAGAGGGCGACACAGAAAAGGACTGGGGAGTGGAAGAAAGTAGCCAAAGTTTTAGATCGCTTTTTCATGTGGATATTTTTCATTATGGTGTTTTTAATGAGCCTTCTCATCATGGGCAAAGCCATCTAACTGAAGACGTTAGACTTAATGAAAGTGTTTATGGTGTACCCAACACAGAGATTATAACAGTTTATAATAAGTCATTAAGTAATGTACTTAGCAGTAGTTTAATTTACATTCAGATTGCACTTTTTCCTCAGACCATGTGATCCATCCTACTGCAGTCCTAATTCATAAAAAAGTAGAATTATATCTTAAATACATTTTTGTAAATAAGTTTTGTTGTTGACAATTTGCAATCCCAAATCCAGGTCCCATTGTAGCAAATCAATCACATTTTCTACTGACGCTATTTACACAATGTTGTGATTTTAACCTAAATGATAAAATATTGATTTGTGTCCCCCATACATTAATTTATTTGTTTCTGAAACAATAGGCCAAGGGATTTATAAAGCAACATGAACAGATAAATACATCTGATATTAAAATATATTTTTTCTATTTATTTACATTATGGGTAATGGAAAGTGTGTCTCAGAAGCAGGGTAAAAGATAAAAAGTAATTTTGAAACCAATTTATATATTTTTACTGATACAGTACAAAATGACAATGATGAAACGAAACAACACACCAGACATGAAATAGTTTGAGGTTAGAATAATTGACATTTGTAAAAGACTTTAGGAGGTCGAAAATAATAAGTATTGTATTAAGCCCTCATTGGGGAAAATGTGACTTTACCCTCATGACATGAATCGGAGAGAATTACCCAACTTTACAGAATAGTAAATATGTTCAGAGATATCACCAGGAAAGCTTCTGTACATAAAATCATAGCAGGAGAAAACAATGTCTCAAAAAAGCTTATATGGATTATCTGTTTAATCCCCTTTCAGCACCATGTACTTCAAACTGATACGTTTTAATCTGATCTGGCAAAACTCTATAATCTCAAACCAAAGGGAGATACAATGCTTAATCATCAGAACTGTGTTTTAAACCATTTTGGATTTGGAAAAAACGTTCACGATTTAACTGAACTGGACAGCAGAACAACTGATATTACCTCTTTTGGGCCTTTTTTGTTATAAATGGAAAGAGTAAAATTCCGTTTAAAAAAAGTTGATAAATATAATTAGTCTTTACAGCATTAACAGGCCAAGAAACATTTTTTGTAATTTGGAAGGCCCAATACGAAATACCAGTATAAGTACAGGTATTTAGTATTAGGTATTGTAATATACACCAACACACAGTATTTACATCTTATTTTCAATGTATGTCTGTCAATATCTAGATTACATGAAACATTGCTATTATACCTGAAACTCAATGAAAACAAAAACATGAATAGACACAATGTTATGCTCATTAATTATCCCTATTATATGAACAGTTTAGGGACAAGAATGAACATTGTGGTTTTAGTATTTGCATGCTATACAAGCATAAAGACAGAAGAGGTTGGTAAAGAGCTTGTCACTGGGCAATTGCACACAGGGGCCAGTGTAGACGCTCATTTTACTGTCGGCACACTTTATGAGGGATACATTATATTCCCATGTTGTAAAAAAAAGCCAATTGCTATTAATATTCATCTATAAACCACATTAATAATAGATTATATTTGTAAAGTGCCTTTCAAGGGACCCAAGGCCGCTTTACATGGTGAACAAACGGGGCAAATATGTAACCATTCACTTTGGTAACAGATGTTTCCTTGTTTATGATTGCTGAGATATACAAAATACGTTTATGCAGAAGGATAGACAAGCATATACATGTATAAATATTATTATGTTCCAGATACAAGTGTGCACAGTACAGAAGACAGATTAGGTTGGAGTCACTTCAGAATTTGAATAATCTTTTCACGCAATGACCTTGTTTGCATCCCATAAATAATCGGATTTAAATTAGCAGGGACCACATGGAATAAAATGTAAGCAATTTTCCTTAAATCTGGGTAATTTGGGAAACGATGCAACATGATAGTTAAAAACCCTGACCAGAGCATGATGAGATATAGAACAAGGTGGCTGGCACAGGTCTGAAGTGCTCTGCTGCTCATCTCTTTGTTTTTCTTGACCCAGCAAATGACAGCTATTCTAAAGTATGTGACAGCAATACCTCCCATTGAGCAACCAAAAAGCAGCACAGTGAAGAAGAGTCCATAAATATTGTTGATGGACACATCCTCACAAGAAAGCTTGAAGAGTGATGCGTTGTCACAGTAAGCATTTTGAATAAAGGAACTACAACGGGAGAGCCTCACTGTCAGACCTATCAAAACCGACACCAGCACCAAGGACACCCCCCAAGCACTGGCTGATAGTGCAATCAAAGTTTTGGTAGTCATGATTGAGCTGTACCTCAAAGGATGACATATCGCCACATATCTGTCTATTGCCATAATAATCAGGATCATATGTGAGGCTGATCCAAACGTGTGGCTGTAGAAGGCTTGGACCACACACTGGTTGTAGGTGATGAAGCGTTCTGTTGAGATGATGTGAGCCATCAGCTGAGGCAGTAGCACTGTGTTCCCTATTAGATCATTGACGGACAGGTTACAAAAGAGAATGTACATGGGCTGGTGCAAACTCTTCTCAGTGATGATAAGCACTAGGACTCCAATGTTAGAGAAGAGCAAGGTTAGGTACACAAACAGCAGTAAGAAAAATAGAGGGTAGATGAACCCTGGAGATATGTCAAAGCCTTGGATCTCTATGATATCACTTGTCTTGTTGCTTTCCATTCTGTTTAAATTGATGAAAGACCTAAATGAGAGAGAAAAAACATGTTAGAAGCTTTAATAGTGATACAGTAGGTCGAAATAATGTGCATTGTTATATATTAGGCATACTTCTGTTACTCATTGCAATTGATTATTGATCCCAAACACACAAAGAAAAAAGAAACAAGCGGTGCAATGTGAGTACAACATTAAATACTAATAATCACTAATACAAATCAAACATAACGTTGGTTAATTCAATAGAAAAGTTAAAAACATTATGCATTTAAAGACAATACTTACTTTCTCAAGAGTTGATTTCAATGTCCATTTCCTGCAAAAAATACTTTAACCATTTTAGCAAAATGTGTTTTGTGGTAATGGAAACTAATAAATAAAGTACATCAAATGTAAAGACCTATAAATTGACATTATATGTTACACCACAATGACGCTAAGCAAAGCCAAGCAGGCCCAGTGTTGTATCAGCATCTGTTCTCACAGATGATAGTACCTTCTCTGTGGAGGTGGGAATCAGAGCCCAGCAGCTTCAAACTGGATCTCTTTTATATTCAACTTGAGTAACATGACCTCATTGTTAGAGACTCTTAGGCACCTTGTACGGATGGAACTATTAAGTTTAAATTTAATTTGAGTCTAAAGCAACATAGTCTTCATATACAAGCAGCTTTCCAATCATACACACTAACACACCCCTGGGCCACCACACTTAATGCAATAACCGTAACCATCTTCACACATATACACACTTTGAAAGCACTTTAAAAATTAAAAACTATTTTTATATCAATATTTTTAACTATTCCGTATGATTGCTTATGTTGTTTGTCCTACTGCCGTGTTTTTAATGTTATGTATGTCGAGTTTTTGCACACTGGGACAGAGTTGCACTCGGAATCTCGTTGTATTTTTTGTATAATGAACATAAAAGGCTTTAACTTAACTTTAACACTGGGCCCTGACTGAGGCCTTTCCCCAATACAATACAATAATACAATACAGCTTTATTTATAAAGCACTTTAAAACCTCCACCTATTTTATATATTGGATGTGTGAATTCCTGCTTTTTTATAATACATAAAAAGTTTTAAGCAATTTCAAACTTATTTTGAAAAAAAAGGCTACATCAATAACATTTGATATTATTATTCATAAGACATTATAAAAGAAGAAGAAAACAGTTACAAACATTGTAAACTACAATTGTAAACATGTTACAATGTATTAATACGTTCAGGGACAACATAGTTTAAAGTTCACATAACCGATGTGTGTGTTGTAGGGAAATTGAAGAATCAAAAGACTGTGTTAACTTTGAAAAGAAAGGCCCAATCACTTTGCTGTAAGGCGAAATTATCTCTGAACCCAATAATCATGATTATGATTCACCTAATTGTTGAACTGCCAAACCGGAGAAAAACCAGAGAAAATAATTAGAGGGTAAAATCAATTATTATCAAGGGCCCATCATGACCATTCCTCTTGGGTGAGATGGTGTGTCTTTACTGAGGTCCTAATGTCCTTACAGCTCTTTTGTCCGCATCCACAAGGTCCATATTCCCAAAGGCCTGATGTGACCACTTCAACGCTGTGTTTCAATGAGAATCTTTCTCCTGGGACACATAAACGAACAAGAAAATGCTTTAGAATATGGATTACATGTTTAATTAATTGAGCCATTTGACATATTAATGAAAAGTGTGGACTTGCTTATAAAACATGGCAGTTGAATGGAGAAAACAAACACACAAAGCAAATACTATTTCATGTGATGCTTCAACTCAACTTTAAACGTATTCTTTTTAAATGTTATATATATTAACACTCGTAGCCATTAAAGTTAAGGAATATAATGTTTACAAGATGTATTGTGACATGCAGCCTCCCATGTGACAGCTTCCCTTGGGTGTTATTAGACAACATGCTTCATTAGCAAACAACAAGGAATCTTATTATCAACAAGAGGTTTACTAATTATCCAGGGGTTAATTACAATGTGAGACAGTTAATAACACATCATTTTATTATATCTCAAAGGGGCTCATTAATACATTTGTTTTTCCTAAAGTAATGGGGCATCCAGCTGATGTAACTCTGGATATTGGTATTGTATCATAGATACATTATATGCTACAGTAGCGCTTTGCCTGAAAAGCTTAATAAAATAAAAATTGGAATAAATATGTTTTATTTGTGTTGATATCAATACTCTATAAACATTGTTTAATCAATAGAAACTAAAAAAAGACTTCAGATATATTAGCAGCAGGTGTTTTAACTAATGCAGTTGGCCAAAAAAAAAATTATTCGGCTGAACCAGGGTCTGCCATTGCCAACCCAAAATCTAGATAACAAAACTGGGCACATACACACTGTAGATGTAACAGGGTAAAGTGACATCTAGTGAAAGTGAAAATCATTTGCTTTACCGTCCTGCAGCAAAGAGACAGTGATACTATGAGTCATTTTTGTAATTGAGAAAAGTAGGTCCAGTTGTTATGTCATTTAAAAGACAAATAACATTTTGGGCCAATACTAGACTAACATTTTGGTACGATGATCCCTAGCCTCCCTATAAGGACAGTGTCAGGGAATAATTTCCCCTGCATGTCATCTTTCGCCCTCTGACGCAGATGCCCAGCCTTGGGCAGCCGCTATCTCCCTTAAGGAGGGGCTGCCCAAGCATTTTGTTGTTGTTACCAGTTTATGACAACAAGGCAACTTCGGTCAGAGATAGTTATTGTTGTGGGACACCTGGAACACATCCTTCTCGGGGTGTAGATGACCCCGAGCCATAAGCGACAACAAATGTCATTCAGTGTCCCTCAGCTGTTTAGTCTATCTATTGAAGAATGTTGATTATTACACTCTGAACTAGTTAAAACGTTGTCGAGCTACAGGAGGGTGCTTCAGAATTGATTTGGCATCTCATCCGTGTGGTCAGATCATGGCCCGTGACATGTCTAGTGAATTCTCCGGCCTTAGCTCCAAATAAACCGTCAGTGTTTGCCATCAAAGCTCCAGCTTTTTTTGTTGATTTTATTATAAATAGCACCACCATTACAAAATGAACATCATGCTGTTTAAAATAACACTTGAAATTGTTTGTTGAGACCATAAACTAATCAGGATCACTTTTACTGAGGTAATACATTAAGTAAGAAGTGGGGTCATAGGCATCAACACAATCAGACTTATTTGCAATCAGTGGAGCTATAAGAGTTTTTTTTAATATTATTATTAAGAATATCTTAGTACATTTGCATGTTTTAGGAACGTCCTAATAGCCTTCACTGTTCACCTGGAGTTTGCAGGGTTGCTTCACTAACAGTAATCCACATATTATTCATCTATGCCAGGGGTCGGCAACCCGCGGCCCACAGGCCGCATGCGGCCCTTTAAACCCTCTGCTCTGGCTCCCTTGAGCTTAGACAAAAATAAGAAGGAAATAAAATAAAAGTATTTGTAGGACTATTTATATTTTGTTGCATGGTTGAAAATGTTTCGTATCTTGTATTTTGAGGTGATACTGTGACACATAAATAAAAAACTAAACGGTTTTAATTAGGTCAACTAAAATATGCGTCACATCCCGCTACGGTCCCGCGTGAGCGCCTTTTCTTGGAGGCGAATAACCTGACCCCCGGCTCGATGAGCGAACTATGGATAAATCAAAGAAAAGTACCGGAGGAACACAGGATTTAATTCTGTGTGGACAGAGTTGTATGCTTTCACAGCAAACGATGCTGGTTTACCGGTATGTTTGATATGTAGAGCAGGGGCGGATCTACCGGGGTGGCATGGGGTGTCATGGGGTGGCAACTGCCACCCTAAACAATAGCCTTGCCACCCCAGCTGCCACCCCAGTTGGCATCTTTGTTTTGAAAGAAAAGTTGTGGCTCATCGGACATTTATGAGAGAAAGTCTCTAATGTCCGAGTGCAAGTGAATGCAGCACAAGATGCGCGTCATGTAACCCCTCCCCCGATCCTGGCGCGAGAGTGGAAATATGATTGGTGGCGAATTCACTTGAACGGGGGGACGGCGCAAAACGAGAAGCATTCGGACCCAAGCACTGAAGGAATGAGGTAGTTGCGGTCTACAATGACAGTGAAGAGAATGTCAAGTTTGGCTGTACTCAGCATTGAATCAAAACGCACTACGGCTGTTGATCTTAATAAGTTTGTGAGGCGTTTTGCTGAACAAAATAGTAATCGCCGCATTCAGCTGTAATAGACATGCCAACTTGATGCTCTGCTCACGGATGACTCGATGAGAATAACAAACTGTTAAGATGATGTGATGACCTTGTATGCGTGTATATTTTTTTTTCTTTGAGGGGGTCTGCCCCCAAAAAACAGTTTTAAGTCCTGAGAAAGTAAAATAAGACGGTGTGTAAAACTACACTGCCCAGCCAACAGAAAGTAACCACTTTGATTTAACTAGGCCAGTAGGTAAGGACCTTCCACTGGATAATAACTGCAGCGATGTTTTAGCTGAATACACGTTTTTTAACCCTAACTGATGCAGTTAGTCACTTCTTTAATGTTTGTTCTTTCTGATGTAAAGTCAAGGTTGTAACTGTATATCAATAATGATATAATTACTTGTTTTCAAATTTGAAGGAGGGCGAGCAAGCATCTTGATGAACATTCATCATTAACTCCTCCAAAAAATATAGTTTATTCAATAATAAATGAATATGTGAATCATAACAGTTCTTCACTATATCTGTAAAGCGTCTTTGAGCACCTGTAAAAAACGCTAACAAATTAAATCTATTATTATTATTTATTAACAGTGATTGACAGCTGACAGGAATAATATGATTGTTAATAGTATCATATTCATTCAGACAAACATCAATGAGACAGTTAATTAATGTACTTATTGCAGCAGTCTGCATAGATTTGGTACCCCTGCTGGTCTAAGAGTGAGACAAACTCATTCAGTTATTGTTGAGTTAAAATTCATTAAATTACGTCTGCCACCTTATATGTAAGGCTTTACTGATGTGTCACAATAATATCACCTATGTGATTGAGTTAAAATATTAATATTGTGGCTTTCCAAGTTAACATTGATTGTAGGGGTGTAACGGTTCACAAACATTTCGGTTCAGTACGTACCTCGGTTTTTAGGTCACGGTTCGGTTCGGTTTGTTAAGTTTTCGGTACAGCAGAAAAAATTATCACAAAACATTAAATATTATTATTAAACTGTGACTAATGTATTCAAATAAATACAAAATATAATCAAATAAACATTAAGGTGCAGCATTTCAATGAACTGAAATAATCTGTATTTGAACTGTACTAGTACCTAAGCAGCCAGCTTGACATTAGGACTTGCTTGTCATTGTATTTTCATGTTGTTTAAAGAAAGATGAACTTGTCCACATTGCTTGCTGAAATGGCAGATCTGCTGGCACTAACCATGTCTCCTGCTGTGGAGAACACCCTCTCGCTAGGGACAGTGGCAGCAGATACAGCCAGGTAGCGCTTTGCTAACATGGCAACATAAGGATATTTGGCGTTTCTAATAGCTTTGGCTCGGTCTGAACTCTTTGCGAGTGGTGGAGGCTTAAATGCTAGTGGGAGTTGGGTTTGCACTTCAGTCTTTTTTCTTTTGGTACCGGTGATATTCACATTCGGGTGATGCCTTTTCAAATGAGTGTGATGTATTGCCAGCCGCGTAACCAATGTTAGTTGAACAATGCCGACAAACAGCTTTGGTTCGGTCCACCTGTCTTTGTCCGTCATCCTTGTACGTAACTGCGAAACCAAAATGTTCCAAAACCGGAGACTTCAATGATGCTGGAGGATTTTCGAGCTCAACTTTATCTGCGTTCGCCATTTCGACAGTTCCTCAAATTACTGACTACATCTGAACGCATCCCTGTGACCAGCTCTCATAGTATGCCTCTCGTCCAATGAAATGACTTGCTCGCTCTATGATATATACCTGAGATTACTTCCAGAAAGTTGTTCATGTTCTAAATTGTTTACGTTTAACGCTATATTCGTTCGGTACCGAACCGAAGGGCCCATACCGAATAATTTCAGTACGGGTACCGTTACACCCCTAATTGATTGATATGATTGCGATTTAAATCAGCATATACTTCTGTCAGGGGATGCCACCCCTTAAAATCTCCTGCCACCCTCTTGCCACCCCATGAATATTTGTCTAGATCCGCCCCTGATGTAGAGACAAGTTGTCAACGGTGGTGCACAGTGGCGGCTGGTGGAAAATATTTTTGGTGGGGCTGTTGATATAGTGAATAAAAACATTTTTTTGGGGAGAAATTACCCCTTAAATTAGGACTTCTGGTGATGTAATGGCGCGTTTCCAGTGCAGCGCGGAGCTCGCTTTAATGCTGCGTTCAGACCGGACGCGATGCGAATATTCGCTTCATTCTAAACGCTCCTATCGCATCGCTCTAGTCGCTCCAGTTTCACCGCGGCTGCCAGCTGTGTTTACTCGCATCATTCAAACAAGACGCGCTGGCTCGGGAGCTACAACTACAACAAAATGAACATATTTTACGGTGATTAAATTGTAATACACGTTTCTAAATGATGCCGACGTAACAACATACTGATACCGGTTAGTAAAAACCATGAATTAATGCTTTGACAAGTCTGCAGATAGACGGCAGGCGAAAAACAACGGCCTATACAGACATAAATAAACCAGCGACTGTATTCTCCATGACACAGACAGTCTGTGGTTTGTACTTGTTTAACTTTTGTCTAGTTTCTGAACAGATCGGATCTGTCCCCGGCTGTTTGAAGAGCAAGCATGGGAAACAAAAGATAGCATTTACCTGTTTGCATCGTTTGCATCCAGCTAGCCTCGTTGATACGTTTTGTCGTTTTGTCTGTGATATATACAAATCGGGTTGGTCCAGTCCAAGGTCTTTAAGTATCAATTTATCTCCCAAACTTCTCCTTTCGAAAGGATTGGAGAGTAGCTCTTGCACGGAATTGGGTGCGGACCGAGGTCCGGCGACTCCACCTGCACACCATTCTCATTCAAATACTGCGTCACCTTGGTCACTTACGAGTCTAAAAAACAACTCACGTCAACGCACGTAAGCAACGTGGGCGCCAACGTGAGCGCCCTCGTGACCAAAATATTTGACGGCGCTGATTGGCTGAAATTATGTTTCGGCGGCACAGTTTACTATTGAGACTTTTGCAACGTGCTGGTTGCTGCTGTTTGGCTCGGGGGCTCTGCCCGGTAATGATAAACTAATGCCATGGGCAAGGCCAGGCAGGAAAACATGTGACTTATCAGTAACTTTAGACATCGTAACACCATTTTAAACGAGATTATATTGTAGATTATACATTTTACTGATACCAATTGTATGATATTTACCTTGTTCATTAAAAATAAAAATATAAAATATATATATTTTTTAAATATATATTTTTTAAATATTTTTTTAATATATATTTTTGTATGTGGGAAGAGGTGGGGCGGCGCCCCTAGCGCCCCTATGGGCCGGCCGCCACTGGTGATGCAGCCTTTACGTATCGAGGAACAACAAGGGAGAGGAAGACAGCTGACGATCTTCAGTCATCATTCAATGGGGTAGGTAATTTATTTCAGAAAACACGGTTGTGTACTTTCAAATTCTAGCGCACTCGAGCTGGTTTCTTCATTCTTACCTACCCTACCTTTAACTCTTTTTAGGGTGCAGCTATATAGTTTTATTTATTTCAAAGTGGGCCCATTTTAATAATATTTTTGTTTCCTTCAAATGTGCAGAGGACTCCTCAAGTGCTGTGTTTAATTTATTTTAAAGTAGTATTATTTTTAATTCTCCTTATAAGAGTTATTTGTTTCTTATTAGAGGTTAACAGTTTTATATCATGTAATAAATAACCTAATAAATGCAAAAAAACTGTAGTTTTTGTCTGATATAACAATAAAAAACTATGAAATATGTTTTGCGGCTCCAGACAAAAAAATATTTTGGAAAAAGGAGCAAAATGGCTCTTATGGTCAAAAAGGTTGCAGACCCCTGATCTATGCAAAGCTAATGACAATCCCAAAAGCATGTGACGTCAACAAATGATGGTGCAGTAGCATGACTTAAAAAAGGATGGGCAGGGAAGTTGTCATCCCTTCATGCAACTCTTCTAAGAGAGTGACATGTTGTCTTACATCTGAGTGCTTTAGTTTAATTTCATAACAGTTTTTGTTTTAATAATACTAGTGAAGATTAAATGGAGAACACTTCTTTCTTTTTGTTCAGCTCTGCATTAACCCTCGACCCATTTGTTATTCCACCTGGAGGAAGATATCCCATCTTTTTTCTCGGTATTGCAATTTATTTGTTTGTAATTTTTTGCAACCTGACCTTGATGACACTGATCATTTTCAAGAAGAATCTTCACAAGCCCATGTATTTTATCCTGTTCAGTCTTCCTCTCAATGATCTGATAGGCATAACTGCCATGCTACCAAAAGTACTTTCAGACATTGTTACTGAGACAAATAAGGTTTACTACCCTCTCTGTGTTTTACAAGCATTCTTACTCCACATGTATGGTGGTGGAATTCTGTTTATTCTTGCAGCAATGTCTATTGACCGTTATGCTGCCATCTGCATGCCGTTACGCTACAGTTCTATTATGACCCCCAGAGTGGTGACATGTATTATCTCTCTAGTTTGGGGTCTTGACTTTGTCTTAATTGTATCATTGTTCTCCTTACAGACAAGGCTTCCCAGGTGCAAATCTGTGATTATGAATGTGTTCTGTGATAACCCATCTCTACTGAAGCTCACATGTGGAAACACGACACTCAATAATATCATAGGATTGTTTAACACAGCTGTCATGCAAGCTGTATCTGTGTCTATTCAAGCCTTTTCCTATGTGAAGATTCTGATTGCATGTGTGTTTACGAGGAGGTCTGAGGAAAAGACTAAAGCTGTCAACACTTGTGTTGCACAGTTGCTTATATTGATTATATTTGAGATTGTAGGGACATTCACAATTTTATCTCATAGGTTCAAAAATGTCTCAGCCGACTTGCAAAAGATAATGGGCATGCTAATATTTCTTGTACCTCCACTTTTGAATCCAATTGTTTATGGGCTGTATACAAGTGAAATACGAAACACTCTTCTGCAAGTTATGAAAAAGAAAAATAGACCATTTACCTGAATCTTTACACAGGGTGCTTTATTTTTTGTTTTTCAAACCTTTTTATTTTCAGAGGAGCTACACTGAGAGAACCACACAGATACACATCCACACAAGGAAGCTGCTCAGTGTATCCACTCTGATCTGCTGCTCACTGAGTAGCTCGGGTCAAGGGTCACACTCACAGGCACCTGAGTGATGGTAATGAGGATATTTGTCTTTTAAAGTGCAAAAACATTCACAATACTGTGTTTTTCTGGTAGTCTCTCAGTTGGAGTAAACAACATTCATCAGTGGATGAACTTGAACACAAACTGAAATCACTTTTAACAGTTTTGTTGGTTGTGGACATAGAAATGCTGATGTTTTGTAGTACAAGAAGTTTAAATCTGGATCGGAAGTGTATTAACCTGTCAAATTGTTCCTCAATACACAACAACAATTGTTTTGTGCAGGAGGGGAAGATATTTAGTTTAATCAATCTGTGATGGGGCCTCGCATTAAAAAGACAAGATGCAACTGATGTATCTTTTCCTACTGCAATCATATACATATGTCACTTGTTAAAGGTTTGGAAAAAATACTTTTTATTGTGATCTTTCCCGATGTGTTTCTATTGGTGTGAACATCACTTTGTTCTGTATAATTACAACGCTGTGTGGTTCAAAAAAGGGATACTAGTCTTAAACTACACACAGTCTGACACTCAATACTTAATTTGGCATACATTGCAATTTTATTTAAAGTATTTTGTAAAAATGTATGAGATTTTGCCTGCTCTTTGCTTGCTTTTATCTTCCTCACATTTGATTGCTGTTTAAATTATGTTTGCTATATCAAGATGGTTACATTTCTGTTTACTCATGCACTCCTAATGTTAGAGCCATTTTCATTTAGTTATTATTGTCTGAATGTTAGGCTTAATTATAACATAAACTAGATTGAACTCTTAATTAATTAGGTATTTTTGTGAGTCACACTATGGTTTAAAATGTATTAATTTAAGGCTCACTTATTATTTGTTTTATGTGCGTCAGTATCACGTGCATGGCTATATGCCCTATATATGGTAGGTTGATAGCAGGATACAGCTGAGGTTGATGAGACGGGGAAACGAAACATGCAGATGTGTTGATGTTAAATGTGTGATCCATTCAATCCAAATATTCTGAAACATACTGTAGGCTACTGTATTTCATTTTGTTACAAACATTTAATTCCTTTTCATAGTAGCCCATTTTGACTGAAGTTAGATGAGAACCCAATATATAGGCCTAGTCAGGTTTGTTTTATATGCAAATTGAGAGGGTAAAGCCCCTGTCACACTGTCCCGAAATTGACACCCGATGGACACACGATAAAGGAAATGTTCAAATTCGGCTGTGATCGTAGCAACATCGGGCCATTCGTGAGGGCATCTAAGCCATCGGCATCGTATGACCGCCGGTGAAGCTTCTCAGGCTCCGGCGGCAACTTCGTAAGGCACTCGTGAGGGCATCTTGTCAAATCGTGTCATCTTCGTGTTATCATCGGTGCATTCACCCTCACTCTGATCGGGGCGAATGCCCGATGGCACCGATGATAACAAGATGCCCTCACGATGGCCTTACGAAGGGCAAAATTGACACACAAATTCAACAAGCAATTTTTTGCCATGCCAAAGATTTTGCCACCGCTCACGAAGTTGCTGCCGGAGCCTGAGAAACTCCACCGGCGGTCATACGATGGCTTAAGATGCCCTCACGAATGGCCCGATGCTGCTACGATCACAGCCGAATTTGAACATTTCCTTTATCGTGTGTCTATCGGGTTGTTTTATTGCACAACAAAATCATGTAAACATATTATGTAAATAACCCAATTTGTGTTCTGTGAAACTAAAAAGGATATAATATATTATTTTGAAGGAGAGTTGACAGGAAGTTGTTGTTGCTATGGAAACAACATTACGGAGAAAACGTAATATTTTCTACATATAAAGACGGATAAAGTAAAGAACAAAGTCTGAAGATATCAGTACAGTATCATAGTACTGTAACATAATTGTTTTTGGTACTTTCATTGCAGTTGTATGTCTTAAATGTAATGTAAATGTTGCCTTCGTGTGTGGTTCGGGGCCATCTTCGTGCGAAATTCACAATTCCATATTCGTGTGTCCATCGGGTGTCAATTTCGGGACAGTGTGACAGGGGCTTTAGGGAAAAAAGAAGAAAACAGAAAAGGATGCAGATAAGGTTGCCTAGAGCAATTCTACCACAGATTATGACGTGTAGTTGTGGTTGTGTTTATTCAATAGAAGTAGGACCGTATATATAATGTTTTACTCACTATGCCAGTCCAAACTACTTTTTGCATCTGGAAGAATCACAATTGTTGCATGATTTATCATTCTGTTGTGTAATACATCTTACAGTAAAGTAAGGCTCTGCTACAGGTAATTCAAGAAATGTGTCTATTGTAACACTGAATCGAGAAACATCTAAAAGATTCTATATTATAAATCATTTTGTAATGTTTTTTATATCTGAATTCTTAACTCCTTCTTCTAAGCGCTCCAAAACATTAGAATCTTGTCCCCTCAAAAAAAGACAACATCATACTGAGTATCAAAGAAGTCCCTCATTACTGTATGAATGTATGTATGTATGTATCATAAATCATAGCATCAACCTTTGTGTTCCCCTTCAAGTTAAGTAAAGCAGATTATTACAAAACTAAGAATCAGCGAAATTGTTTGAACTGGGGAAATTCAGAAATCAGATATATAAATTAAAATGTAAAAAAAAGAATATAATTCGTACCGGTGGTAATACGTTTATAAAGATATAATAGTTCAAAGAAGTGTGTGGAAAGGCAAAATCACCTAACACAATATGCTTTCACTGTGTTTAAAGGACTCAAGTGAGGACCCCGGATCATCTTGGAAAAACGTTATATTGATGTGAACATTGTGTATGTACCAAAAAACCCACAAAAAAGTTACAAAATTAATTGTTCCCGTATTACTATTACTATTATTATTTGATGTTGAATTTTGCTTGTCTGGCAGGCCTTGAGTGTTTCTGGTTCTCAGGTCTCAATAGGTTAAACCTGATCTAATAAAAAGCGGGCTACATGAAATGAAATAATAAAGTCAAAAGAAACTAGTGTGATTATGTCATATCTGATTGTGTGTGGGCTCAAAAAGTGACAATACAAACCAACTGGAAAATATATAGTAAGGTAGCGGTTTAAACATTTAATTGTGTTAGATTCAGCATCCATCAAGTGTATTGTACTCTACTATTACTTTCACAAGTGATCTCTTATGCTGTTTTTATAACATTATAAACATCTGATGCAAGCTGCCACCTATCTGACCTGAAACTATATATTTTATTTTTAGGTTTTTGTGCAAAAACGCGTTCAAATATAAGTGTAATATTATGGATACATTTATCTTTAAATAAGGGCAATGGGAGAGGAGGTTAAAGAAGTGACACAATAAATAATGTTACAGAGATAAGTATTCTATTTAAAGTTGTTGTTCTTTTTAATATGAATTAATGATTAATATTCTGCACAAAAGGCTATTTTACAACTACAATAACTGATAAATGTTTTTCTCATGATGTCAGTTTGGTCACTTCAATTACACACAACGTCATATTATCCTCTCTCACCTCAAGGGTGTAGCATACAAGTCAATAAAATAAATAATCTTATTCCTTTCCCTCCCCAACACAGTGCAGTCGAGGGCAAGATAACAAGCTGTAACAGGTATGACACCAGATGTACACTTTTAACCATGTATAGCACTAAATTCTAAATTGTTTGTTTTGATAAAACATTTATTTCAGGGGAAGATCCTTCATCGGCTGGCTTGGTTATTGAGAGAGACATTTTGTTCCATGTGTGAGGCGAGGACATAACAAAGACAGAATAATTATGTATACGAATACATCTTCTAGGGAATTACTAATGCTAGCACCATTAGGGTTATCTACTACACACATCTATCCAGCGTTTGTATTTGGCACTCTTACCTATCTTATTATTGTCTTTTGTAACTTGTTGGTATTAACAACTATTGCTGTGAGTAAAAAGCTGCACAAGCCCATGTTCATCCTGCTGATTAACTTGCCCATTAGTGACATTGTGGGTGCCACAGCTTTGTTTCCTCAGCTTCTTTTCAGCATGGTGACACAGAACAGACAGATCTCGCACCCTGCATGTGTTATTCAGGCTTTGCTGATTCATATTTATGGCACAGGAAACTTGTTGATCTTGAGTGCCATGGCATATGACAGATATATTGCTATATGTTGTCCTTTGAGGTATAATGCAATAATGACCCCACTCAACTTAGTTAGAATAATAATTTTTATATGGTTCCTTAATATTTCGCTCATAGTCACGTTGATTATTCTGGTTGCCCGGATGCAAGTTTGCAGGACGGACATAGTGGATTTGTACTGTAATAATCCATCACTAACTAAACTGGTCTGTGAGGACACTATGCTGAACAACTACTATGGATTGGCAACTATAGTTGTGCTTATGGGCGGACCACTGTTAGTGATAGCATACACATACACACAGATCTTGCGCACATGTGTCATGAATAATAATAACATGGATGCTCGGAGAAAAGCCATTCAAACATGTGGTACACATTTAGTTGTTTTCCTAATCTTACAGATTAATACTACCTTTACACTCATTGCTCATCGCATTGAAGGTGCATCCCCAAGCATTAGAAGACTTCTTGGTATATCCGTTTTAATATTTCCCCCTTTATTGGACCCAATTATATATGGACTGAAAATAACAGAACTCAAGGAGAACATACTAATGTTCCTGAGAAGAAATGTTTTTTCAACCAAGTTTTAACCAGATTGTGTATATTCTGCACAAGAGGAATTATTCTCATCGAACAGTCGCATAGTTTTCTATACACCGCCTAAATGAACACTGATTTCAGAATCCGCTTCAAATGAAGGCTCAGAGAGTTTCACTTGACAACAATATGCCATGTTTTACTGTACTGTGCATAAGCCACACACATCTTTGTGTTTGATGAATACCCTGTATATTTCTCTATACTGTATATGTGTAAGCTTGTCTTTATTAGCACAAGTACAAATCAACAGGTCTTTTGTCATTCTAAGGTCCACACTGTACTTACTCAAATGTGAAGAAAAGGACAAAACAATATATTTTGTGCACATGTACTAAATCACATATGAAAGGATATAATGGAGTGAATTGTTGTATAAATCAATGCATCTTTGAACATTAGAAACACTAAGATTATCTGATGCAAATATTTGCCCACCATTTTTGGTTTTCACTCTTCTGTCCATGTTTTGCAAATTTGAGTATAAACAACTATTGCTGAGAGTAAAAAGCTAACTGCAGAGAAACCGAGCTGCTAACTCTCTCACCTTTGACTACTGTACCTTATGCCATGTTTCCAAATTGTTTTATTTACAAAGATGATTTTAAATGTAATTGTGTTATAATGATTTCAGATAATACATTTCAAAGATTTTGACGAGCACACACACATCTTGGCAATTTGCAGTTTTATCAATGTATTTGTTGTCATCCTAAGGTTGACACTACACATACAAATGACAGCAACATAGACTGTGCACAATGTACTGAATCACATATTCTTGACAATTAAACATATTAAATAAAAGTTACGGTTACAAAGACAGAAGTTTCTCATTGCTGGGATGCACTTGCAACTGACTATATACATGGAGTGAAAATATATTGAAATGCATAAATAAATATTTTCCTCTATTTGTGAAAGTTTTGCATGACATTCATTTAGTACTACATGTGCTATCTCAAGACTGACTCAATAACTATGGAAGCAAACAAGAGACAGAAGTATTCGAATTGTATTAGACACCGAATTTATAGCATTGAAAATAATTACTTTGAAAATCATGTATCTGAATGTTTTTGCTCCGAATTTACCTATGTGAAATAAAAATGTAAAAATTCAAGTGAAAAAAATTCGAATGTTCAAATTCAGATCCCAAAAATTCGACGTCAAAAAATTCGATGTCAAAAAATTCGGTGTATAAAATTCGATGTCAAAAATTGCGATGCAGCATCATCCGGGCTACTCAGACAGGATAAGCAATCGAGCCCTAATGCAATCAAACTGACTTGGCCTATCAGAGCACGGCTTTGTCAGTCATGTGATCACAACAACCCGGGAGAAAAATGACGGAGAACAGCGGGGCTCGCCGCTCGGGTAAGTAGTCAGTTTGTGCTCTTTATCTTACAAGCAGTGAGGGCTCGACAGCATTTGTATCTTAGCTAGCTAAATGAGTGAAGTAGCCTTGTGCCTTGCTGTTAGCAAGCTCCGTAGTTATCATTAATTGAAGTGAATCACAACGTTACCGTGTCCTTTTGTGTGTGTGTGGGGGGACGGGACGGTTTGCAAAGTAACGTAACGATCACTTCGGTTAGATAAGTCAAGTAGACCATGCTACACTATACGAAATACTCTCTTACAAAAGCCCTGCATTTAAACATGTTAATGTTACTTTAGTAAAAGTATGCTAGTATAATTAGCAACAAGTGTTGTTAGAGTATTTAAAGTAGACACAAGTTATTCTATTATATTATATCATTTGATTTATTGTTATTACCGATGCACGAGTTGACTTAACTTTTGTAGTTGGAGCTCATTTTGAACAATGAGCTAACTAATTATTACTTTCATAATGGTGTAATGTGCCAACTATTTTCTACATTAATAGATGAAGGTCTGGTTTGTTCAAAGTCTCAAACTAGTAGGACCAGAGCCCGAGAGACTCTAGGGCTCTGAGTAGGACATGCTGTCATAATTACCCAGAGTCCGAAGTGACACCTTTACAATGTTAAAGCTGTTAGATAAATGTAGTGACGTAAAAACTAAAGTATTCAAGATAGTGTAGTGGAAAAGAGATAATGTTTTTTTTTTTAAATGTTACCAAAACAAAATCTCTTGTTTTGGACTGACAGTAATGATTCAAGAAATAGTAGATAAATAAATACACACACATCAATGTGTTGTGGATGGAACACAACAAATGGTGCTCTTACCTGTGATGCCTCCTCCACACATTATAACCAGACTGTATCATTCAAACTATAAGTAACAGTTCTAGCTACTTGACTTCAGACAAACAATTCAAAAGACAAAATCAACACAATGTATTGAAAGACCAATCTTTATTTCTCTCCTTTTGTTTGTGTTATTAAACCCTGTCAATCTAAAAAACTGAGCAACTCAACAGTTAACTTTATATTTCTTATTGTTCAAAGCATCTATTACACTATTTGTTCCCCTCTCATATTCACAGGATGGATGATTAGAGACTTTGGGGGAGACCTCAGCTTTATGAACGTCCTGTCCTGTCTGTTGCTTTGGCCGGAGAGGGCTGAGGGTCTTTCCCTGCGAGGAGTCCTCCTCGCAGGGAAAGACCCTGCAGACCTGAGGGAGGAGGACCAGACCTGATGGAGGAGGACCTGCACCACCTACAGAACTTAGCCCATGCTGGGCATAGCTGTTACCACCTGCACAGGCCTAGCCTGTCAATTAACAGATTAACATTTAGTGTAACTTATGTATATTATTTCGTTTTTATTTATTTTTTAAATGGTGATGGTTCATGCTTGATAACTTTTAGTTCACATTTCAATAAATTGTATTTGCACTCCTTTTGTCCGTTATCCTTACTGAAAATGTTAAATTACACATTCACATCTGACTGAAGATTGGTACCATTTATTTATGACGTTCCAAACTCGGCGGCACAAGGCACAAGTGATGTGAAGCTCAAAGTGCAAATGCATTTGATCAGCTGACTTTTTTTTTGCCAAACTTTATAGGCCTGACAATCACACTGTCTCTGTGCAACGTAAAACACAAAACAACACAAATGAAGTTCCTGTTAGACTACAAAACTAGTCAGTGTGCAGGTCTTTGTGTTACAATACAAGTGTCTCTTAGTGAATGTCCTGTACTGCTCTTAAATCTCATCACATCAGCTTTTCCTTTCCCTCTTGGATGTTCTTCTGGACCCTCAGAGAAAGAGAACATGGTGAAGCAGTCCTGTCTCTCAGGCGTGTCCTTTCCTAACAGAAATATCAAAAAACATATTATTGCTGAGCAAGTGTGTTATTTAAGAAAGAGGTGTGTTTGTTTGTTCATAAATATAATGATTTTTTATTTGAATGTGTTTTTTAAATCCAACAGTGTACTACAAAGATAATCAGATTATGAATAAACCATTCTAAATTCATCAACATTGAAATAAATGTATTATTAAAATAATATTTAACTGTTATCAAAACTTAGTGCAACTGTGGAAGCTTGCTCTGTTCGGTTGTCTCACTGAAAGACAAAGGGTCGCAGCTCTCACTATGTGATGTTGCTTGGTAAAATGTAACCTTTTGCTAAGAAAGTACACTCAACATCACTGATGTGTAGGTGATCTAGTATTCAGTCATGTTTAATGGCATGTCTATCAGTGTATTGGAGTCATTACTTTATGCATTCTTTGTAAAGCATGAAAAAGGTGTACCTTGGAATCCGTGCTGAAGTTCTCTGCTGCTAGGACTCCAGATCTGTCTCTCCTCCTCTGGTCCAGGTCTGTCTCTCCTCCTCTGGTCCAGGTCTGTCTCTCCTACTCTGGTCCAGATCTGTCTCTCCTCCTCTGGTCCAGGTCTGTCTCTCCTCCTCTGGTCCATATCTGTCTCTCCTCCTCTGGTTCAGGTCTGTCTCTCCTCCTCTGGTCCAGGTCTGTCTCTCCTCCTCTGGTCCAGGTCTGTCTCTCCTCCTCTGGTCCAGATCTGTCTCTCCTCCTCTGGTCCAGGTCTGTCTCTCCTCCTCTGGTCCATATCTGTCTCTCCTCCTCTGGTTCAGGTCTGTCTCTCCTCCTCTGGTCCAGGTCTGTCTCTCCTCCTCTGGTCCAGATCTGTCTCTCCTCCTCTGGTCCAGGTCTGTCTCTCCTCCTCTGGTCCAGATCTGTCTCTCCTCCTCTGGTCCAGGTCTGTTTCTCCTCCTCTGGTCCAGCCTGTCTGGATCACCTTAAGGACACTTTGAACAAACAGATGTAAAGTTACATGCATGGGTTACAGACTTCTTTCCATGCAAACAACTTTTTATCTTCTTTTAAAAACAGGTCATAATCTTATTGTTATACTTAAGAAATGGCTGGATATCACAGTCCTTATACTGTATCAGTTTGATTGAGTATTATTGTGTAGGTCCTTTTTATTTTACTGTTACTTTGGATGAGGTTTTCATGAGTCAGTCAAATTAATTTGTTTTCATATGCCATATTCATATGCATCACACGCGTAAGGGTAAGACACAAACCTATTGAACAAATGCAATGCAATGGATAAGCTTCATTTCCACTGAAGTCACAGATAACGTCATATATCATATTTAAACAAATCATTTCCTTGTCACTAAAGCATTGACTACGCTATTCATCGTCCTTAAATGCAGGAATTAAGTTACATGTTCTGTTCTACAGCCACGATGAGGCTGTTTCTCAAGTGTGAGGATAATACAATTAAAAGAGGCATTGGTAATAATATTAAAAACAACAATGTTCGTCGGATAGGCGGTTAGCTGCAATAAATAACTCCAGTTCAACAAACCATATTACAATATCTAAGGGAGCGTTATTATCTTGAAATGTGACGTTCATATTTTAAAGATACACATATTTCATTGTGAGGTTGATTTAATATACACTAAGCCTCTCTTCAACAATACGTTGACGTTAGCTAGTCTATTTTATGCTATAGTAGAGCATAGCGAATTTAAATGAACCTTAACAATGCATACAGTAACCTAAATAGCAAACTAACTATCTAACGTACAAAGATGACCTTATTTTAGCAACCTCGCACAGAAGCCTTTTGGTATACAGTAGCATCCCACTTAATGTTTTACACTCTTGGATGCTACGCATAGCATCGTTAGCACAGATGGAGCTACGATTGCTCAAATGCTACCCCAACTCTAAACATTCATTAACGTTAGCTTAATAAAAACACCAGTAACATAACAAAGTACGCAGGGTTGACTTACCGAAGAAACTGCATTCATGGACGGTCTGTTTCAACGGCAGATAAATCCTATATTTGCAGGACGAATAGTCCACCAGGAACCAACACAACAAACATGGCCGAGTTCAAGTAGTGTTCTCCTCATGAGCTGAGCCGCTGTAGCATCACGGAGCTAACGGAGCTAGCAGAGAGGAGCTAGGAGCAGCAGCCCCGTTGTCATGAAGGGGGAATCTAACTATATACAGAATATGTTTTTGTAGATCCAGGCTAGAAACATGTTCATTTTCTGATGTTAAGTTGGACATTTTAACAAAGGGTCTACGGGAATTGCTCCCATCTGCATCCATCGCCTACAGTTTGCAGCATTGGGCTTCACCGCACTGTCCCGGTGTTCCGGATTGACTGGTTCCCCGATCAACTGGTTGACAGATGTGGAGGCGTGGCCTCGACTGAAATACACATTTCGATCGCTTCTTCTGTCGTTTACATACATCTTTTGGTATATTTGGCTGGATAGGAACACTTTGATGTACATTCAGTTCCAGTGTGTGAGGTTGTGCTTACGATGGCAATATCCGGACGCGAACAGCGAGGACTACAAAAAGAAAAACGAGTTGATCGGGGATGTCTGTTCAAAACATTGCGAGCTCCAATAAATCATTTAAACCAGCTATTGTTGCCAGACTTATTTCTGAATATCGTTCTTAATGTGATACCAAGTCCATCTGATACCTGTGTACACCTTCAGACAGCCTCCAAGTGAAGCACATGTTATTTACTCACAGTTTGAAAGCAGCGTGGAGAAGTCCTTCAGCTGTGTTAAACTGTGATCGCTCGAATAAATCCTTAAAACCAGCTATTGTTGCCCGATTTATCACTGAATATCGTTCCTAATGTGATACCAAGTCCATCTGAGACATGTGTACACCTTCAGACAGCCTCCCAGTGAAGCGTACGTTGTTTACTCAGAGTTTGAAAGCAGCGTGGAGAAGTCTTCAGCTGTGTTAAACTGTTCCTCTCAGGTAAACTGTGATTCGCCCATGGGAAAATGGGATCCGCCCAGATTAAACTGTGTTACGACTTCTGTGGCTATCTACCAGCGATCATGTTTAATATGAAAGACACACACATATACATCCCTTATAAAAACGGCATTCTGCAGCACTCATCCAGATAACATGTGACTGTTAACTCGTTTTGCAAAGATAGCAGCAGAAATGTCATTGCTGCATGTGCAGGGATATTAGACTTTAAAATGCTGATGGGTCATTAATGTTGGTCTCGGCAAACAATATTAGGAATCCTCTATTCAAACCACATAATATTCAGTGTCCATCGACATGAAAATAACAAAAAAGTTCATGCTGGACTCAAACCCGAGTCCCAACCATAGACTGTACAGGGTCCCAACAACAAAGGTCACTCCAGCCCTGCGCGTTATGAGTGCGCCACAGATCAACACGACGTATCGAACCACCACACTATAATATTTTAAATTAACCTTGTTAAAAAGTTCCAGAAAAATGCAACCCGACCATCATTTATAATGTGAGCGAATGTACACTTTAAGCCATATAATATACATATTATAATATAGTATACTGACTGAGGTCTGTATCAAGCCTCATTAAGACCCACCGAGATCAGATATCCTAGTTTATCAGCCTGCGAGCCCACATTATGTTGTGATAAGTGTTAGTTTTACATATAAGTGTGTTAGGGTTAATCTAAAATATTATAGTGTGGTGGTTCGATACGTCGTGTTGATCCGTGGCGCACTCATAACGCGCAGGGCTGGAGTGACTTTTGCTGTTGGAACTCGGGTTTGAGTCCAGCATGAACTTTTTTGTTATTTTCATGTCGATGGACACTGAATATTATGTGGTTTGAATAGAGGATTCCTAATATTGTTTGCCGAGACCAACATTAATGACCCATCAGCATTTTAAAGTCTAATATCCCTGCACATGCAGCAATGACATTTCTGCTGCTATCTTTGCAAAACGATTTAACAGTCACATGTTATCTGGATGAGTGCTGCAGAATGCCGTTTTTATAAGGGATGTATATGTGTGTGTCTTTCATATTAAACATGATCGCTGGTAGATAGCCACAGAAGTCGTAACACAGTTTAATCTGGGCGGATCCCATTTTCCCATGGGCGAATCACAGTTTACCTGAGAGGAACAGTTTAACACAGCTGAAGACTTCTCCACGCTGCTTTCAAACTCTGAGTAAACAACGTACGCTTCACTGGGAGGCTGTCTGAAGGTGTACACATGTCTCAGATGGACTTGGTATCACATTAGGAACGATATTCAGTGATAAATCGGGCAACAATAGCTGGTTTTAAGGATTTATTCGAGCGATCACAGTTTAACACAGCTGAAGGACTTCTCCACGCTGCTTTCAAACTGTGAGTAAATAACATGTGCTTCACTTGGAGGCTGTCTGAAGGTGTACACAGGTATCAGATGGACTTGGTATCACATTAAGAACGATATTCAGAAATAAGTCTGGCAACAATAGCTGGTTTAAATGATTTATTGGAGCTCGCAATGTTTTGAACAGACATCCCCGATCAACTCGTTTTTCTTTTTGTAGTCCTCGCTGTTCGCGTCCGGATATTGCCATCGTAAGCACAACCTCACACACTGGAACTGAATGTACATCAAAGTGTTCCTATCCAGCCAAATATACCAAAAGATGTATGTAAACGACAGAAGAAGCGATCGAAATGTGTATTTCAGTCGAGGCCACGCCTCCACATCTGTCAACCAGTTGATCGGGGAACCAGTCAATCCGGAACACCGGGGTTTGCCGCTTGGCTCTGATAGGCCAGAAGTCGGTTTGATTGCATTAGGGCTCGATTGCTTATCCTGTCTGAGTAGCCCGGATGAGGCTGCATCGCAATTTTTGACGTCGAATTTTACACACCGAATTTTTTTACATCGAATTTTAAACACCGAAATATTTGACGTCGAATTTTTTTCACTTGAATTTTTGGGATCTGAATTTGAACATTCGAATTTTTTTAACTTGAATTTTTACATTTTTATTTCACATAAGTAAATTCGGAGCAAAAAAAATTCAGATTCATGATTTTCAAAGTAATTATTTTCAATGCTATAAATTCGGTGTCTAATACAATTCAAATACTTCTGTCTCTTGTTTGCTTCCATAAATAACACCTGTGCGATTTAGACTGTGAGATTAACTACTAATAAGAAGAATAAAACAATATTGTTTTCTATTTGAAACCCCTGTGTTTTTGCAATATACAAATAATGTCCTGCCAAATGTCATTGTGTTAAATATGATGATAGTTTTTTTAAATAGATTCAGATCTGCAAATGTTAGCACTCATAGCAAATTGATCACAAGTTAATGTAATGAATAAATACAATGTACCTCAATGAGCTACTCCTGAAAATCCTCTTTTGTGTTCTGCAGTGTTAGAGTCTTTTTGTGTAGAAAATCAGTGGTGTTTCTCAGATTCATTCTTCAGGAAAGAGAACAAAAATCACATCACTGAATATTATGATATTGATTGTACATTGTTGCACTTATCATCAGTCATCCAGGACTAGATATCCAAAAGAGTTAATGCCTTTTTTAATATATACATTTCTTTAGACATTTTAAATCTATCCTCATTTTGGCAGATTCAAGACACATAAATATATGAAAAATAATGTAATGTATGCAAAAATACAAACGTTTTTTTTTTTTATATGAAACCCCTGTGTTTTTGTAATATATATATATATTAAAAAAAAGAAAAAGATTATATGTTTGTTTTAAAATAGGTTTGGATCAATGAACGAAAAAAAGAAAACGGGAGATGCCCTGTATATCAGCATCATAAAACACACTTGATTCAAAATTGACCCAAACAAAAGACCTCATAGCTGCCTTGATAAGGTCTATCTGTTTGAACAAAACCACAGTGAAGTTTTTTGAGGTTGGATATTCAATATCGCTGCGCTAACAAAATAAAATAAAAAAAATGATTATACATTTTTATAAATGTGGCACACATTTTTGATGACTTTGTCCAGCTGTCTGGCCAATCAAAAAAGCCACACTGTGTTGTTCTGCAAGGTCAGATTTTTTAACATAACAGTAAGGATGATGCCTTTACCACAAAAGGTTGGAAACTGTGTAACTTAAAGTATTCAAAGAACTTATATTCTACAATCCAATTAAATTATGTTTTGTTTTTTTAACAGAAAGTTCTTCTGTAAACACTTTTTTATTTAGTTTATGTTAATGTATCAACAAATACATTTATTATTTTTCCAAAGTGTTAGGGAAATAATTATCATAGACGCCAAGATGTGACATACAGGACAAACCTTGACGTCTGTTTACCTCCTTTAAGGACACAGGCTGCTTCAGCCAATAATGTTATTGTTCCCATTCTGTGACCGGTCAATACTGGGTCACAGATGGTCTGTATTGTGGGTACACTGGGACACTTCCTTCTCTGTTGTCTGAGGACTCCAGGGCATGACATATGCAAGGCCATAAGTGGCGGAAGCTGGTAACTTAGTGTGCCCAAACTATCTAAAGCTATCTTATCAAAACATGTTGATGACTCTCTGTGGAACCAGTTAAATGGGCTAGCAAGAGACAGGCTCTCCAGAATTGACGTGGCAACTCTACCGTGAAGTCAGAACCTCTGGCTCTTGGATTTGTGATGTGAATCCTCCGGCCGTTAACTCCAAATAAACCATCAGTGTTTGACATCAAAGCTACTGCTCCTACCGTGTCTCCTTCCTGAGTCGGTGACTCCCACTGCATAGCTACACAGAAGTTTCCTCTACAAATTGGCGTTGTCGGCAGGATGCCAACAGATCTTCAGATTCTGGTAAGTGTGATTTTCAAATCTACATTTGGACAATTGCCTTGCCAGAATCTGTGATTGACGGTATCCTAAAATTACCTGTGAAACTGATCAGCTGCGTTTCCTTTTGGTTAATGAACATTTGGGGATAGTTAAATCCAGGGAATCAGTGTCTGGGGACTCAGTCCTGGCTGATTTCCTCTGTGTGTGCTGCTCGGGACGGAAGTGCCATACAGGCATACACAGCTCATGTTTAGAGATACCTTAAGGAAGGGGCATTAGTGAAGTGGAGTTTCTGTGTGAATTGAAAGCAATGTAAAATATTTGTATTGGACAAATCGCCGGATTTTGAGGATCTTAGCGGCCAAACATAGCAGTTGAAAAAAAGCAGCCAGAGATATTTACTGCTATCACCTCTCTGTAAAAACACGGCTCCAGCTGCAAGCCTTGGGAGTGTGTGTGTAAAACCTCCCCGTGTGTGTGGGGCTGGAGCAGTGCAGGCTGAGAGGGAGAAAGTCACAGCTTATTGCCTATAGGCTTTAACTCACGGCACCGCCGTCCTTCAAATGGGACAGTCTAAAAGCACTCGTTGTTTAGAACCGCTTTCTCATGGTTAGACGGGCCAGCGCGAAGTGCGTGCACTCCCGATGCGCCACGGTTCCCTAGACATTGAGGAGCAGGTGGCGGTCAGGAGTGCATACATAAAATTATAGGCTAATTGATCAGAGGTGTGTAGTGGCAAGCAAGCATAGGCAAACTGTGTTTCACCTTGAGGTGAACTCGATGGCGAGTAGATATAGGCTGGTCGTACGGACTACAGTCAACTGAGCTGTTGTTTGGAGAGAAAGGGCAGGGAAAAAGTCTGTGGGCTCCGATCGGGGGGGCACAGCGCCACTAGGAACAAATAGCCTAGTGGTTGTCGCAAGAGGATAAACTAGTTATCGCTCTTGGACGGCTTTCAGGCACCGATAAATCACTTGTATACAAGGGTGAGGCGTGAGAAGACGCCCCACTAATTCCCCACCCCCTCTAAGATCTCTAAAAATTCGGACTAAATTGAGCTGGATGAGCTTTGCTGTCGCGCTGGTGTTTATTACGAGTTCATGTTTTGTTTGTCTGATTGTTTGTATGGGGGTCTATATTGGTTTGTCCCGCCGTCTTGTGTATGTTTTGTAACAACTAATAATTAATCAGTCCATAGACAGGGTAAAATGAACTAAACTTTAGTTATCTCACCAAAAGTAAATGACCTGAGAAAAATAAAAAGTGTTTTTATGTCCTGCCTCTGAGTGCAGGGGAAAATGTAAACAAGAAGCACACTGTTCAGGGTGAGCGCTATAGGTGTAAGAAGAAAATAAGATTATATTGCTTTAATAATCCATTCTTAAATGGTATTGCTGGTATGTTAAGATATGTTTGTGACCTTGTATAAACCCTATGCCCCGTCCTGCGCCCCGAGACCCTCAGAGACCTGCCTGAGGAGATCAGAGTTGCAAAATCTGGTTTTAAGTCAATGTTGTATTATTTGTTTCATTTATTCTTAATCTATGTATTGTATAGTAATAATGAATAAAAACGTAATGTATTGAACACATTCCGAAACAAAGCAGATAAGCAGAACAAGACTCAGACATAATACTAATTGTTGTTGAAACCTTTTGCGCTGTTGCAGCAAAATGGAAACTGTGTTAATTATTCTGTTCCAACTGGCCACTGGAATCAGGTAATTAATATAAGTTGAAGTTCAATTACAGTTTTAAAAATAGTTTAACATTCTTTATTAAACTGCTTCAAATTATTTGTAGTATCAACCAATTGGTCTACATAGACAATACTAAAATTAAAATAGTTGTTAAACTACTGACAAGTTTTCTGAAACCGAGCTTATGAACAACAGAGTAAAGGTTGCTGGTTAAGCCAGGATCAATATATTTGTTGAAGTTTTTATTGTGTGCATAATAAATGTGTTAAATTAATTGAGCAATTCTTTAAAAGTATAATGTTGCAATTTCTTTAAAATAAGTAATCACAGTTAAAAAATAGATGTTGTTTTCCAAGGGCCTCTCTTTCACAGGCACTTTGAATCATTACACTTCCAAGTCCTACAGAGATCAGTATCATTTTGTGTTGCAAGCCAAATCCAGGGGTACTACTCGAGCCCAATTTTAAATACCATAAAGAAAAGTATTGAACCCAGCTCGAGCTAAATGTGAAATGTATTTAATTAATGTGCAAGTGTTTTGATTTATTTAAAATGTTCCAGTCTAGCTTCCTTCGAGTTTAGTATAAACAACAGATTGGTTCTCATAACATTCTCACTGCTGTGCTGTCCCAAATGTTTTAAACCTTGGGCAGACAAGCACACACACACACACACACACACACCACACACACACACACACACACACACACACACACACACACACACACACACACACAACACACCACCACACACACACACACACACACACACACACACACACACACACACACCACACACACACACACACACACACACACACACACACACACACACACACACACCACACACACACACACACACACACACCACACACACACACACACACACACACTTTGGATGAGTAATCACTTCATCCAAATTGTAAATTGTTGCCTTCTTTAAAGTTATTAGTAATTCAAGATTAATTATTAAATTAAATTAGGTACATAACAATAAACAAAATAACTTTGACTTGATCATTTTGTTCACAACATTAGACCTTGTCCTCTAATCTCTACTAGAATAAGATAAGTGTGCATGTTTGGGTATTTTAACACTCCTGTAATGTACCTAATCTTGTTATCCTTTTCATTACAGAGCTGGGAAAATGGTGTATTGATTAGATTCTGATCCGTGCAAAGTCCAATTTTGACTGACTTTAGTTCTAATGTTAATTTGATTTCAACCCATAAGTAATTATTTTGATTAACTCAACATTTCACATGATGGATTAGTGATCCACATTTTTCCCACTAATTTGTTGTGCAATTAGGCCAATGGTAAAGAGAGACATTGATGACCTTGTGTCCCTTTTGTTGGTACGTGGTTCCATTCTGTCTATGGCCTTGGACGATTTCACTAAGAATCACCCAGTTCTGACAGTCCGGCTGAGTGCAGTCACAGAGATGCTATGGCTGCTCTACATGAAATGACATTAATGGTCTGGTCAGGTTCGGGCACCTAGTTAGGATGCCACCTGGGCGCCTCCCTAGGGAGGTGTTCCAGGCACGTCCAGCTGGGAAGAGACCAAGGGGTAGACCTAGGACCAGGTGGAGGGATTATATCTCTTCGCTGGCCTGGGAGCGCCTTGGGATCCCCCAGTCAGAGCTGGTTGATGTCGCCAGGGAAAAGAAAGTTTGGGGCTCTCTGCTGGAACTGCTACCCCCGCGACCCGACCACGGATAAGCGGGAGAAGATGGATGGATGGATGGATGGTCTGGTCAGAAAATGGACACCATTACCTGCTTCCAGAGACAATGCCGCTCCTCAAACTGAACAATACTGTCTCACGTGGGCCACTCCCCCCACCAAGCCATGAACTGAAAGCTTGACATCTGCTTTGAACACCTGGAAGCCTCCCGGTCACACCAGCACCAACCCTTGGGTCAGTCAGATGGGACTAATGGCTTAACTTAGGGCATTTGGTTCAGAAATATGACTCATTACCGAAGATTGGTTTTTTTTTTTTAAGGCTATTCATACTGCTATGCAGAGGATGCCTGTAGGTTGGCAAGCTGTTAAAAGCCCCTACTATTTTTTAAAATAGGCCTAATGTCAGGGGCCTCTTAATGTCTAGTTCTACATGTATTCACATTATATGGACCATGTTTCCACCTGGTGAAACTGAAGGCTGCACGGTACTCAGGCTACAATACAACCATTCTGTTCTGCTCTAACGATTAAATTGATAGATTCTACATCAAAACAATTAGCTTTTATTGTTTCCAATGATAACGTCATTTTAAGTGAAGGAATGCAAACCTGTTTTCAAATGTAAGGTTTTGAATTTGTTTGACATTTCTCAGATGTTAAGGGGATGAAGCTTTTCCTCCCAAATCAGATATGCTTTGTTTTTCAACAAAGGTATACAGTTCCTGCATAATATATGTTTCTCACAATTGTTTTTTTGTAAGCTGCACACAGGTGATACTGAGTCTTCTCGAGTAATAGATTACACCATGCTTAAATAGACTCCTAAGTTATTATTTCATATGAGACATATGTAAGAAAGGGGAGGGAAGAGTCAATTATATTGAGTAATTGATTTTATATTGGAACATTTATTTCTCAAACCTGTTTTATGGAAGAGGAAAATATTTCTGATAAACTAATCTTTTATCAAACGGTAAATGGTGAATTAATATTAACATTTAGAATCATTGAGAAGGGGTGATATCCGCAGGGACTAGCTCACCTTTAAATTACAATAACATTTCTCTACTTTGGACTGATGAGTATATGATTCTTGCATGTTAAATGACTAACACAAACCTTACATTTATGCATGTGCATGTGTCAGGAAGGCTCCCAAATAATTCTGAGGGGCCTATCCTATTTTTGTATTTAAATGATAATGTGCTAATCCATTACTTTGAGTTGTCTGCACTCAGGAAAACATCCCTATCAAGTGTTGACCCAATAACTAGGACAGCTCTGAAGGCCAAGGGTCAGAGAGAGAGGGTCACACTCTCCGGCTGCAGAGGGCACCCCCAGCAACGGGCAAGGAGGCACGAGGTCATTCGAGATGAGAGGATTCTAATCTTCAACTATCTGAGGAGATGGGATGCTTCTTCATCTTTCTGCTCGGTGGGCTCAGGCAGACAACCCTGCGGGACGAGCGAGGACTTCAGAGGCTTCATACAAGGTTCCTTGTTTCTTGGAGGGGCAGATATCTTCCTAACCTCTCCCATCACGGGGAAGACCTGGATGCGCCACTTGGAATACGCAGTTTTGTCTGGCACTGCTCTCAAGCAGATAGCAGAAGGAATGCAGGTGGATGAGCCTCCGTTTCACTGGGGGGATCAACTACAGTGCTCACTAATGAGCCACACAAAAGCAGAGCAATTGGGGGGTTTAAATATGGCGCTCTGAGGAAGAGTTTGAGCCAATCAGCACCTCCGTGCTAATCTACAGTATCAGGATGCCTTTACACACACCAGACACTCTTTGTCATAAAGAGAGGAGGAGAACGAGTCAGAAAGACTGAAGGACACGTTTTTCCAGCTCTCGTACAAAGATGAACTTTTTTTTTTTGTGATCAAATTTTTATTGATGTTAATACACGACATGTACAACTACAAGCACAACATTATTTTTATTTTTTTCCTTAAATGAAATAACTGAAAGTACACAAGAGGAACAAAATTAGATAAAAATAATTACTTACAAAATATACAAAATGCAGAATTCAGAACACACAAGACAACGAAAATAAAATAAACCCTACCCTCCCTCCCAGACATATAAACACACACACACACACACACACACACACAGGGAAACGCAAAGGTCGCAATTGAAAAGGCTGTGGATTATGGAAAGGGAGAAATCATTCTAAAAGATCTTTGAAGGAATCGACTGCAGAGCGCCAATTGTTTATATTAGTGTCATTTGTCCTATTTATTCGGGCAGTTGACAACTCTAGATAAACAACATCCAGGGATGCAAGGACCCAGTGTCTGAAGGTGAGGGAATTAGGAGGCTTCCATCGAACCGCAACCATCTTTTTTGCAGCTGTTAGGCCAGCTAGTAAGATGCGCATCTTAAGCTTGGTGATATTGAGCTTTGACAGATCATTCAATAGTAGAGCGGGTGCAGTCACCGGCACTGTCACTGAGAGCACACGTGACATGCCAGAAGCCACTTTAGTCCAGAATAGAGCGACTGGGGGACAGTCCCACATCATGTGCATAAACGTGCCAGGGGACTTCATAGTGCATAAACTACATGAGGGATCGTCTATCATTTTCATACAGTGAAGTTTACGTGGGGTAAGATATGTTCTGTGGACATAGTTAAAGTGAATCTGTTGGTGATCGGGATTCCGAGAAGCTTCTTTTATGCTTGACCAAACACCCTCCCAACTGAAATCAGGGTCTAAAACTGGGCAGTCACATCTCCATACTCTGTCCAGCTGTAGGTTATCGTAGGAAGCCTCCAGAAAGAAATTATACAGTGTAGACACCATACCCCTGTTTTTCCCTTGTACAGTAAACAACTTATAAAGAGGATGAACGGGTATAGGTTGTTGCCATGGGACACCATGTGCCTTGAGAGCAGATCTGAGCTGCAAATAGAAGAAAAACGAGCTACCTGGCAGATTGAATGCACTCTTAATTTCTTGAAAGGAGCACAAGCCCCTGTTATCATAAATGTCACTCAAGTGGTGAATACGGCTGTTGCTCCAATGAGAGGATGAGACAGGTCTCCCACCAATTAGCAGACCTTTATTATTATATATAGGAGAAAGTGTGTGCCACTTGCAGGAAATCTTACATTGTGATTCAGCTGTGCGACATATCTTGATGAGATGTGAAACTATAGGGCCAAAGCGTAGTTGACATTGCCTATTTGTTAAATTGGCAAAAAGGATATCCTGCAGGTTCCAAGGTTGTACGATATTTTCCTCTATATTACGCCAAGAAACGGAAGCATTAGGGTTAAGCCACACCAGTAACGGACGAAGCACAAATGACCAAAAATACAATTTAAAATTAGGCACCGCCAGACCACCACCTTCCCTCCTCCTCTGTATAGTGGATAATTTCAGTCGTGGGCGCTTTGAATTCCAGATAAAGCGCGAAATAAAAGAGTGGATTTTTTTCCAATAGTCAACCGGGGGTGAGAGGGGGATCATTGAGCTGACAAAATTAATCCTGGGTAAAATGTTCATTTTGACTATAGATATTCGGGCCCGAAGACTGTTCGGAAGGCTAGTCCATCTTTCCAAATCCATCTTAATCCTGTTCCATGTTTCTGAGTAATTATATGTTACAATACGATTTAACGATGGGAACATTTCTATCCCAAGATATTTAAAGTGCTGGACAACTGGGACATTGGGTGGAAATTGAAGCATTTTAGCTGACTCATTAAGGGGTAAGAGGGCAGATTTAGACCAATTAATCCTAAAGCCAGAGAGACAACCAAATTCCTCACAAATAGATAACAATACAGGCATAGATTGAGTCGGTTTCTCCATGAAAACCAGAATATCATCTGCGTATAGCGCCACCTGATGGTGAGTGTCACGAACAGAAATCGGATGTATACTAGGGGATTGGCGTATCATTTGGGCTAGAGGTTCAAGGGAGAGTGCAAAAAGTGCTGGGCTCAGTGGACATCCCTGACGGGAAGATCTAGAAACAGGGAATAACGCGGAGGATAATTGCCCAGTGAGCACCAGAGCTGAGGGATTAGAGTACAGCACCTTAACCATATGTATAAAGCCATTACCAAAACCCATTTTCTCCAGCACAGACCACAGAAAGGACCACTCTAGTCTGTCAAAGGCTTTCATTGCATCAAGAGACAGCACCGCTGCCGGGTCTTTTTTGTCTACTGAAGAATCTATTATATGGAGAAGACGTCTAACATTATCAGCAGCTAGCCTTGACTTTATAAACCCAGTCTGATCACAGTTAACTAAGGTTGGCATATAATCCTGAATGCGCCTGGCAAGCACTTTTGCAAATATTTTTAGATCCGAATTTAATAAACTTAGAGGCCTGTAACTAGCACAATCTGTCGGGTCCTTATCCTTCTTTAAGAGCAAGGAAATCAAGGCTATGTTCACGTCCCTCGAAAAACTGCCTTTATCTATCGAATACATTATCATATCCAAAAGTAGTGGACCCAGTTTATCCCAAAATGCTACATAAAATTCGGGAGGTATCCCATCTAAACCTGGTGATTTGTTTCGTTGCATGTTGCGTACTGCATCTTTTAATTCCTCTAAGGAAATGGGATCATCAAGATGGGTGGAATCAGTGACTGCAAGCTGTGGTAAGTCTAGCTGACCGAGAAAGGCGTCACATCTATTCTTGTCCAACTGAACCTCTGACTTATATAAATTGGAATAAAAGGTTTGAAAAGTCTCATTTATTTGCTTTGGCTCAGTTGTGACATTACCATTCAAAGATTGAATGGAGGGAATATCTGCAAAGTGCTCACCAGACCTGATTTTTGAAGCCAAGAGGTGACTGGGCCGAGACCCGTGGAAGTAATAGCGCTGCCTAACCCTATGTATTAGAAATTCTGATCGTTGTTTCAAGATATCATTTATTTCCTTTTTGACAAGTTTACATTTAGATGCCGTTTGTTTAGAGTAATTATTCTGCAAAATGGAGTCAAGACTAGCAAATTCTGCTTCCAAAGCCTGTAATCTGGCGGATCTTTCCTTACATACATTTGAAGAGAACAATATGGTATTGCTTCTTATAAAGCCTTTGACTGCATTCCATAATATTCTTGGGTCCTCAACTGAACCTATATTTAAGTCAAGAAATTCTTCCAATTGTGTCAGGAATTGTTCTTTATATTTTCCATTTCCTAGTAAAGTGGAATTGAGGCACCATCTAGTGGCGCGCTTGGATAAATTGCCCAGAGTCGCACAACAGAGTACTCCCTTGTGGTCTGAGAGGGCAATAGGAAGCAACATTACATTATCGACTTTCTGGAAAAGTTGTGGAGAGGTAAAAAGATAATCTATCCTAGAAAAAGATTTGTGTCTGGCTGAGAAAAATGAATAATCTTTAACCTGTGGGTTAAAAGCTCGCCACATGTCCACTAGTCCCAAACTCCCAGCCCAAGACTGGAGCTCAGCAGTAGCCGACTCCTGATCTCTAGAGGCTGTTAAACTTGACCGTTCATTTGAATTCCATACTGCGTTCATGTCCGCTCCCACCATGATAGCATACTCGGTTAATTCTAGCATTTTTTTAGTTAAGGTATCATAAAAATCCTTATCAAATGTATTTGGGGCATAGGCAGAAATAAGAGCCACCTTTCTCCCATAAACTTCCACCCTGGCAATAGTTATCCTCCCTGCAGTGTCTGCCCACATGTCCAGCACCTTAACGTTCAAATTACGTCTAGATACAATGGCTACTCCTTTGGTTTTGGAGTTAGCTGAAGAGGATGCAATAGTGTGATAGAATTTATTAGCAACGCGGCCGGAATCTTTACTCAGCAGGTGCGTCTCTTGTAGGAAAGCCAGATTAATTTTACGGCGATGTAACATAGTCAACACACTAGCTCGCTTGTGAGGTGCATTCAACCCATCACAGTTCCACACAAGAATAGATAAATCACCCATTGGGCTGCACTGCTCTGGAAGATGTCAACAATAAGCTGAGTGGTACGTCAGATGATAAACAACCATATTTACTAAACCTGTAAACGAGACCAAAATAAAATGGAGTCCCTCCCCACATATTCAATCCGAGAAGATGTAAGCGTTTCCCATAACTGGACAAAGACAAAAACAAGACAGTCCCCCATACATTTCCCCAGTAACAAAAACAAGATGATACAGAAAAATAAAGATTAAAGACGATACATAAAATAACTAAACAGTACATTAAACGGATATTCCTAAATTGATCCGTGATCTGATTGGATATGGGGCTGCAAAAGGATTATAACTACCCTTCTACCCAGTACTTAAAGCTTACTAAACCGTTGTTAACAGACTAAATGAAATAACCTAAGGCAACAATGAGCTTAGTTATTAGAAGAAAAGAGAGCAAAAAACGTAAATAGGTAACATCATAGCATACACTGTTCCGATAACCAACGCACATCTTACCGGCCATTGTCCATTCACATCCGGCATGCACAGCGGATCCGCCGTGATATAGATCAAAACAAAAAGCCGGCTGTGTTTGTATTAAAGTCCAGAGTCTATTACGTGGTGTGGGATCCAAAAATCAAGCAGTAGGCTCGCAAGTTAGTCTGATCAGCCAAACAATGATAAACAACTATCCGTCCCCAAATGAGTCCAGCGTCAGACAGAAACAAATAAAAAGAAGCCTGCAGAAATAATCCAAAACTCTGTAAGAGATCCCAGACCACGCAAAGCAGTGTGCATTTAATCTAAAACAGCGACGCTATATAGTCCAGCAGGTTCCAAAAGACCGCTATTCGCCGTCAGACGAGCGCCCAGGTCCCGGGTCCCCATCGGTTGGTGCATCCTGCACTCCTGGCAGGGAGACGATGAAGTCTTCGGCATGTCCCGGGGAATGAAATGTCTTAACTTGACCAGCTCCCTTGACCTTCAGTGTAGCGGGGTAAAGGAGGAAAAATTCCACCCCTTTGGCACGGGCGGTATCCATTGCCCGGGAGAAAGCCTGACGACGTTTAACAGTGTAGCTGCTGTAGTCAGGGGAGCAGCGAATCCTCCGTCCATCAATCGTGAGCGGGGCTTTCTTTGCGGCACGGAGTATGTCTTGGCGGGTGGTGTAACGGAGAACGTTGAAAATCAAAGTGCGGGTAGCGCCTACCTGCTTCTTCCTGTCGTCGCTGTAGATACGATGAGCTCGCATTAACTCGCCCTTCAGATTACCTAAGGAGGGGAACCACTTTGGAAGTGAGTGTGTCAGAAATTGTATGGCGTTAGACCCTTCAAGTCCTTCCGCTAGCCCAGTTATACGGACGTTGCATCTTCTGCTCCGGTCCTCCATGTCCGCTAGCTTGAGTTGCATCATGTCCAGCGTATCCTCGTGGGTGGCTAGCATACCCGAATTTTTCACCACATCCACCCGTATCTTACCCATCTCTGCCTTAACGGTGCCGATGCTTTCACTCAGTACCATCAAGTCCGTTTGGACAGAAGTCAATTTCCCCTCCGTCTCCCTCCCCATCTGTTGGAGTTGGTCGAAGCGCGAATCCAGATAGCCTCGTTGCTTCTCAAGCACCGTGTCGGCTAACGCCTCCATGTCAGACTTCCCCCTCGTCTCGGGACCCTTTTCAGGCGGCGACTTTTTGCTCGATTTAGACATTGCCTTCGATCAAACACTCAGAGGCTAAAATATATATTTTTTAAATGGTCTCAACGGTATATATTTACAGAATTAGCATCACTGGGTTGAGCGAGTTTAACCTATGCTGCCATCTTGTCCAGCTGATCACGTGACTCCCCAAAGATGAACTTTGAATTGATTTTATATCTTGGATGGTTACATATGTACAATTAATGACTGTCTTTATATTTCCAATGACCAGACATGTGTTGAATAGTGGTGATTAATATATTTTTGCCGGATCAGATTACACTTTCGCACTAAACAAAATTAATTCAGATTATAAAGTATTGAATCATAAGATATTTCTACTATTATCACAGATAATGTTAATATCCTTTATCGTCCAGCAATCAGGCTTAACAACACTACTCTTTAATGTATTATCCATGCACAGAAAGACCTACAATGATGTTTCAATTACTGGATTAGTTTCAGTTTTGGCCCAAAACAAATATTTATAATATTTCATATAACAATTATGTAGCATATTTGATCCTCAAATTAGAGAAGTATAATTTAAAGAAATTGATATTATACATTCAACATTAGATAAACACAGAAGAATCATTTCCAAGTACCAAGTAGATGCTCAGGTAAGTATGGCTAATAGGAATAATTGATAGACTTAATTTGGTACAGATCAGTGGTAGCATTTACAAATGTAATAATTCAAGTTTTAAGAATGTTTAATCCTTCCTTTCCAGGTTTTTACAAAAGTCTTTGAATATTTGCCTAACTTTTCCTTTTCAGATTTTGAACAATGTACTTGACTAAAATGAATGTATTTATTTAAGTGCCTTACTCTTGACTAAAGCGTATTTAAGTAAACGTAAAAGAAATCCTAAAATTGAGGACACTGCACTTTTGCAGATTACAGATTGATCAAATCACCATTGTGAATTCTATACTCTAACTGTGAATTTTTAGCTGGATCTCTTACGATCCTGAGTTTTAAAATGCTTTTGACTAGTGATTGCCTTGAAGTAAATCTTTAAAGCGGCAAGCTTGTTTTGATTTTATAGTTTGATGAATGAAATTAACTAATGGTAAATGATAAAAGATATTAGTTTAAAACAAATATTTAGCCATTGTGCACCTGTGTTTTATGTGTGTTCATTATTGTGCTTTGGACGAAAGATAATCAAACACTGATGAGAGATGATTTTTCCTATTATGATTGGCTGTATCAATCATTGTGATTGAATGTTTCAATCTTATTCTACTTTGTGATGTAATTAATCTAAGGTGAGACCACACTCGAATCTGGAGACGCCTATTGAGTTAATTATTGACCAAATTATTATTAGACGAATGTTTTTAGGTTATCATAAATGATAAAAAAAAGAGTGGACTGTTAGGGAAATAATTATCATAGACGCCAAGATGTGACATACAGGACAAACCTTGACGTCTGTTTACCTCCTTTAAGGACACAGGCTGCTTCAGCCAATAATGTTATTGTTCCCATTCTGTGACCGGTCAATACTGGGTCACAGATGGTCTGTATTGTGGGTACACTGGGACACTTCCTTCTCTGTTGTCTGAGGACTCCAGGGCATGACATATGCAAGGCCATAAGTGGCGGAAGCTGGTAACTTAGTGTGCCCAAACTATCTAAAGCTATCTTATCAAAACATGTTGATGACTCTCTGTGGAACCAGTTAAATGGGCTAGCAAGAGACAGGCTCTCCAGAATTGACGTGGCAACTCTACCGTGAAGTCAGAACCTCTGGCTCTTGGATTTGTGATGTGAATCCTCCGGCCGTTAACTCCAAATAAACCATCAGTGTTTGAGATCAAAGCTACTGCTCCTACCGTGTCTCCTTCCTGAGTCGGTGACTCCCACTGCATAGCTACACAGAAGTTTCCTCTACACAAAGCACCATGTGAGCCAGTCCTTAAGTCATTGCCATAACAATGCAACAATACATTTATGGTGAATCATACTCCAGGGAACTGTCTTCTGTTCAGAAGAAAATCACTCCTATAAAGATGCTAATCCTTCTGAAGATGTTACCAGTTGGTCACTGCTAGTATAGTGCTCACTACATGTTTCTTATTTGTTCAGAGACTGAATGAATGTTTGGTTTGTCTCCTCTCTGTCTATTTTGGTTCTAAAGTGTTGGTGCAAAGCTGTGAATCCAAATCACTATAACTTGTTATTCATGCACAGTATTTGGTAATGTGTCATGATTAACTAAATGTATCTGAGCCCATAGAGGAGTGAAGTTGCGTGGACATATCATTTGGTAAGTTAATGAATTTGCTAAAATATGACTTTTACAACATTATCTCTGTATGCATTTATTATTCATTCACATGTTTGGGATAAATCGTTAATGTGTACATAGTTGTTATGCTACTAACAATAATGACATTATTAACAATGAAGGCTTTTTCATTTTCTAGGCAGGAAGAGCATCAAAATGAACATCCACTACAATACATCCGATGTTTTGGTGCTAGAACGCTTACATATCTCCTCTGAATACGTCTTTCCTGCATTTCTTTTTGCAACTCTGAGCTACATGATCATACTTTTCTGCAACCTTCTTCTAATCCTTACCATTGTACTGAGCAAATCTCTGCATCAGCCCATGTATCTAATATTGCTGAACCTTTCCATCAGCGATCTCATAGGATCCACAGCTTTCTTCCCTCTGATCATTAAGAACATACTCACAAACAACAGGACAATGCAATACTCGGCTTGTGTTGTCCAAGCTTTCTTTATCCACATCTATGCAATAGGTACAATTTTCAGTCTGACTGCAATGGCATATGATAGATATATTGCCATATGTTGCCCTTTGAAATACAACACAGTTATGACGAATGTTCACATTATGGGAATAATCACATTAGTGTGGATGAGTTCACTAGTTTTGATTACTGTCCTTTTTGGTCTGCTTTTGCGTTTACCCCACTGTCGATCTGTATTGAACAACCCCTACTGTGATAACCCCTCTCTGCTTACTCTGGTTTGTGCCGACACAACCATCAATAATATTTATGGGCTCTTTATAGTCGCTCTTACACAACTGATGGCTAATGGGACAATTTTGTACACATATCTCCAGATCCTTGTTGCATGCTTCAGATCCAAGAGAACCGACACAAAAGCCAGAGCTCTGCAGACCTGTGCTACACATTTGACAGTTGTCCTCCTTTTGGAGTGTCTTGGTCTTTTTACTATCATATCATACAGGATCAAAGATATTTCACCACATTTAAGGAGATTCATTGGAATGTCAACTTTAATTTTCCCTCCAACATTAAATCCAATCATCTATGGACTGAAAACCAAAGAAATTAGAGAAAAAGTAGTGTACTTTTTCAGGAATAAAATCTTTCCATCTTAGGCAGGCAGCAAGGTTCAACTTATTTTTCATGTCTTGTCGATAAATACGTTATTTGCTACTAATTCCTTTTTGTGACTGCAAAACCTAATTTGGCTTTATGTTCCTCTAAGGTTTAAGTTTCTGACAAAAGATATTTTTCTTAATAATAATAATTCTTTAACTTTTGGCTAATTATTGTACATGGTAATGTGAAACAATAAATGTCCCATTTGGAACGTATAATTAATTATTGCATTATTATTTTACTGTTAACAAAATGTAAATAACCTTTATGACCTTGTCATGTTTTCTGTTCCAGGAAATTCTCCCCCAATACAATTTTTGTAAAATCACCAGGATTTGTTACTTGACGAATACTGTGACACACCACTGCTGTTTTTGCATATAAACATAATTGTAAAAGGCAAATCTGTAAATTAAGTGTCTCCGAATTTGCTTTGATAATGTAAATAAATGTTAATACTAATTTGTTTGATTTGTTAAACTGTAAATAATAAGGAGGTAAACTGAAGACAAGATTCTTTAGATTTTATTAAAATGTTAAGAAATGTCTAATTATCCCAATCAAGCCTTCTCAGTTTCTTGGAACACATGTATTCATGTTACTGTGTGTATTCACAACACAAATACAAATACACAAAACCCTAGCCATAGCTACTGTGTCTTGGTTCAGCCCCGTGTGGATCTTTTACATTTTGTGTGATTTTTCTGCCCTCTTGTCAGCATTTACTGCAGCACTCAACATATACATACAGTAGAGCTTTTGAGGAGCCAGGTATTTCATTGAAGACTATATTATGAGTTACCTTAAAATAGCAATAACTTATAAGAATTGGAAGATAATGTATTCCAGAAATGATGTACTTTGTGACTCCAAATATAATGTGAACTACATAGATCGAAATCTTTATTTTTTATATTCGAGCACATTGATCAAATGTATATATACACTGAACAAAAATATAAATGCAACACTTTTGTTTTTGCTCCCATTTTTCATGAGATGAACTCAAAGATCTAAAACATTTTCTACAGATTTAGCACCTAATTTCGGACAGTTTGAAACGCGAGGGCCGTGATTGGTACGTGATCTGCCCTCGCTCAAGGGAAAACCTCCAGCTTGACTTGAGACCGCCCCCGTGATAAATAAATGTAATTATAATGAAGCCAGCTGCAATGGATCATTGATCCACCAGGGGGTGCAGTGGGGTTACACACTGGAGCTCATGTGAAATAAAGTCAGATCGGCTAGTACACTGGATGTACAGCGGAACTTTGTTCAGATCCATATATCACGGATATTATACTTTGTGCTAAATAAGAGACATGTAATAATTTACAAAACATCACCATATTGTTATTTAACAAAATAATGTTGCTTTGTCGAAAAAAACTAACTGGAGGAAATGCAGCCCGGCTCTCGATTTTTAATCCTAATTTAATCATCATCTTCACCAAGATCATTTATGTTTATGTTCACCGAATTGACATGAAATCACTGACACATATGAATATACTGTATTCAACTTCATTAAAACGTTATTAACGTGCCTAAACTCAGTAATTCACTAAAAATATGTATATTTTAATGGAGCCTCGTCGACGCGTAGCGGAGGGATCTTGATCAGCATGAATGGTGTTATTTTCCCTATAAGGATCAAATCACTGCAAATCATCCCGTTTATTACATGGCCACATTCTCAACAAAGTAACGACATGACTCCCAATATTAATTGAAATGCTTTTATGGATTTAGAAAATGTTTTTATTGATTTAAAAAATAGTTGTAGGGTGAATTGCCCTAATGTGGGACATTTTTTGCATTTCAGACTTCGGGAATATATTGCGATATGAAGCCGATACAATAAATCAACATCAAGTACCATTCTAAAATCCCCAGGATGTGTCCTAATCAAACCAAAAGAGAAAATGCAGATATGACACTCATAAAATAAATGGTAGACATATAAGTACTCTTAGTGCCAAGTTGTCTCAGACAATCTGCATTTCCTAATGTGGGACAGTTCTGTGCAAAATGTGGGACACTGAAAAGTATATGTTAAAAAGCCTCAGTCACCTTAATTAATGTAATAAAAACATCTCAGGTCAGTAACACTCAAAGCTAAATGTGCAATACCATGTTCAGCTATGTTACTATTTATAATGTTATTGTTTTTACAACAGAAGATGTTTTTCTTTAAATTGAAGTTAAATGCATCAATCTGGTGCACTTTGAGGGCAAAATTAAGAGATTTATGGATACAGCTCTCAACACTCATATGAAACAGAACTGTATATATTTCAATAATCCAAAAACCATTAGAATATGCTCACAACCAATAACACATATTTGATAAACTCCTCTCTCCTATCTTTATCTTACCTAGTCTGCATTCTTTCTTTTTTATTTATGCATATTCGACTAATCACTCCCCTTTTACACTGTTTTTTTTTTTTTTACTGACCTATAGCACATATTGGAATGATTTCTTAACTTAGGCTATTTTTTACAATGTGTGTTGGAAGGATTTATTAAATTACTATGAATATTTGGGCTTAAATTAATTGCCATCTCTTAAACTCAGACATTAATCCCTAACATTATCCCTGACTTTGTCATACCATTTTAACAGAGATGCAGCCACCCCCAATTATTTAATATGATTTGCCCTTCACCTTAAATATCTAAAATAATGCATTAAAAGACTAAAACCCTGTAAATAACCATCGCTCTTGCACAATCCATGCCCCTTTTAGACCTGTCCCACATTAGGCAAATCATACTGTCCCACTTTGCGAAACATGTTTCCTAAAGTGGGACGATGGAACATTTGATTGAAATAAAAAATATAGAGTATATTTACACCATATTATAATATGTTCTGATGAACAAACATATCATAAACACATCCTGATAAAAACTTGCAAGATTGTTTTATTTATACGACATTTAAAACCTTAACATTACATTTGTCAAAACACTATGTCATTGACCTTTGGGTGGTCTTCACACATGGGTTGCATTCCAATAGTCCATTTAGCTTAGGAACCTTCCTAACGGAGTGAAATGACCCGGAAGTACGTCACTGGCAGCCATGATAAGTGCCGTTCCAATTCTCCAAATGAAAGGAAAGGAGGTTTCAAACTTCCTTTAGCTTAGGAACCACTGGACCTCCCTAACCGAAAGGAGAGGAGAAAATGCTGCCCCACAATGCATTATAGCCGCAGCATTTGCCGTCACTCAACAGTCGGCCGTTCACGGACACAAACGATTATGGGAGAAATTATATCATGAAAGTTACGGTGCTTATTACGCATTTTAAACGTATGTGGTAAGTTGCCAAAGTGATTTGTTTTGAACGTTCATCAGTATTATAATCAAAAAGAGAAATATGAACGTTAGTTTTTACTGAAATGATCAAATAAAGTCAACATTTCACTGAGCTGTGTGGGGTTGTTCAACTTTTAAAAGATGTTTGAATGGTGATATAGCCTACACAGTGATAGATGTTAAGGACTAACGTTTATAATAAATACATTTGTATTTATTTTAAGATCTTTTAATAGTTCATACAATCATACGTATTGGGATCATTTGTATTAATGTGGACCGGAGGGAGAGGGTGACGAGCATAAGTTTCACTTTCCTTTTTTATTTAAATTCCAACTTTGTTCATGAAGAATATGTTTCTCTGTTGTCCACGTTCATAAAGCATAAAGCAACAGCATCAGAGCACGGTGCAGAGTCTCTAGATGAGTTTACAGTAGTCCCTCGTTCTTATTAAACATCCATGTTGTAGTCTGCTGTATAGAAAACTGTAGTTTCCATAGTTTCCCCACAGCAGCAGACGCACATTCATGACGTCCGCTGGCGCATCATAAACACGTCGGATAGTGAAAGTGCATTCGGATTCTCTAAGTACCGCAGTCTTTTCTCCTAAGTCCCCTTGAATTCTCCTATCCACTATCCCTCGTGACGTTTCACTCAGAGGTCAAGGAATAGGAGATAGGGTTAGAATTTAGGAGCTGATTTTTGGATTATCGAAACGCAACCCCGGAAGTTCGTCACTGGCAGCCATGTTAAGTGCCGTTCCAATTCTCCAAATGAAAGGAAAGGAGGTTTCAAACTTCCTTTAGCTTAGGAACCACTGGACCTCCCTTGACAAAAGGAGAGGAGAAAATGCTGCCCCACAATGCATTGCAGCCGCAGCATTTGCCGTCACTCAACAGTCGGCCGTTCAGGAAAACAACCGATTATGACGGAGAAATGATATCATGAAAGTTACGGTGCGTATTAAGCATTTTAAAACGTATGGGGTAAGTTGCCAAAGTGCTTTGTTTTGAACGTTCATCAGTATTATAATCAAAAAGAGAAATATGAACGTTAGTTTTTACTGAAATGATCAAATAAAGTCAACATCTCACAGTCTTTACTGAGCTGTGGGGTTTGTTCAACTTTTAAAAGATGATTGAATGGTGATATACACAGTGATAGATGTTAAGGACTAACGTTTATAATAAATACATTTGTATTGATTTTAAGATCTTTTAATAGTTCATACAATCATACGTATTGGGATCATTTGTGTAAATGTGGACCGGAGGGAGAGGGTGATGAGCATAAGTTTCACTTTCCTTTTTTATTTCAATTCCAACTTTGGTCATGAAGAATATGTTTCTCTGTTGTCCACATTCATAAAGCATAAAACAACAGCATCAGAGCACGGTGCAGAGTCTCTAGATGAGTTTACAGTAGTCCCTCGTTCTTATTATACATCCATGTTGTAGTCTGCTGTATAGAAAACTGTAGTTTCCATAGTTTCCCCACAGCAGCAGACGCACATTCATGACGTCCGCTGGCGCATCATAAACACGTCGGATAGTGAAAGTGCATTCGGATGCTCTAAAGTACCAGGTTGCGTTCCGATTCCAAAAATCAGCTTCTAAATTCTAACCCTATCTCCTATTCCTTGACCTCTGAGTGAAACGTCATGGGGTTAAGGGATAGTGGATAGGAGAATTCAAAAGGACTTAGGAGAAGAGACCGCGGTACTTTTGAGAATCCGAATGCACTGACACTATCCGACGTGTTTATGATGCGCCAGCGGACGTCATGAATGTGCGTCTGCTGCTGTGGGGGAACTATGGAAACTATAGGTTACTTGCGTAACCCCAGTTCTCAGAGTAACATGAAGTGAGATGTCTCACTATGGGATGCGCCTCATCGCGGAGCAAACAGAAGCATCAATCTTATTACGCCAATCCTGATTGGCTGGTGATCTTGACGTCAGCGTCAGGGAAATCACCCCCTATAAGTAGCTTGCGCCACGACGCATGCGCCATTCAAAATAAGCCCCTCTTCTCGCTTCACCATAGCAAGGAGGGCCGTCTGGTGAGACATCTCACTTCATGTTACTCTGAGAACTGGGGTTACGCAAGTAACCTATAGTTCTCATTCATAACACTCCGTTCGATGTCTCACTATGGGAAATTGTAGCTCCCGTATTGCCAGACGAGCTTATCTCGAAAATCACCAAACCAACCAGAACTTAACATGTACAGCTCTGACTCAACCAGGTGCCCAGCACTGCTTGAGTCACACTGGGAGCAGAACGTCCAGCCTGTTAGGAGGCAGACAAAAGTGAGCGGCGAGGACCAGCTCGCCGCTGCACCAATGTCTTTGATGGGAGACATCCTGGACAGAGTCCAGAATGCAGCCAGACTCTGAGTCGAAAGAGCTCGCGGACCCGAGGGTGCCTGCGAACTCTGACTCGTATGAGCCCCAAAGCAATTGCTTCCACAGACCAGTGGGAGAGCCGTTGCTTAGTAACAGGCTTGCCCTTATAAGGGTTAGCCCAGGACACAAGGGGTTGGTCATTATGACAAAGCACCCTTGATCTGTCCCTGTACGTGCGTGAAGCACGGGCTGGACACGGCAAATCCGGCCGCTGTTCCCCGGAGGAATACAGTGGCGGGGGGATGCCTTAATGTCAAATGTGGTACCCGAACCGACCGCCTTAAGATAAAGGCAGGGTCAGGCTTCAACCACACTCTGTTTGCCCTGGGGCAAACTGAGTGCATGAAAACTGTACAGATAGTGCATGAGTGCCACTGGCTCGCTTGGCAGCTGCCAGGGTCAGCGTCATGTCACACTGTATTCAGATTGTATCACTCACGGGCCAGGCCCATAGAGCCAAGCGCTCTGGGTGTGGGTGAAAGATCGCCCCCCCCCCGCTTGGGACAGTATGTCCCTGCGTAGTGGGAGCTGCCATGGCTGCCCGCACAGCCGCTGATATATCTCCGCTAGCCAGTACATAGCTGGCCAGTGCGGAGCTATCAGGATAAGTGTGTGGCGTTGCTCTCTCACTCTGGCCAGAGTTGGGGGTATCAGAGCCAGGGGTGGGAACGCGTACAGAAGGCCCGGGGGCCAATTGTGCGCGAGTGCATCCACGCCTAACGGTGCATTTAGATCGCGCATCGAAAAGAACAGCTGACACTGAGCGTTGTCTTTCGATGCGAACAGATCCACCGCGGCTCTGCCGTAACGCACCCACAGCTGGCTCACAATCCTTGGATGTAGAGTCCAGTCTGCATAAAGTGGTATACCTCTGGACAGTAGATCTGCCCCGAGGTTCCTCACTCCCGGTACGTGTGTCGCTCTCAGAGAGAGGAGACGCCTACCGCTCCATAGGATAAGTTTGCGCGCCAGTGTGTGTAACTGGAGAGAACGCAAACCCCCTTGGCGGTTAATATACGATATTGTGGTCGTATTGTCTGTCCTCACGAGGACGTGATGTCCCCTGAGGAAAGGCAGAAAGCGTTTTAGGGTGAGAAATACCGCTAAAATACCGCCATGGCGCGCAGGGTTTAGTTTTAGGGCGGCCACCCAGCGCTGAAACTCCCTCATGTGTAAGCGTCCCAGTCGTACGACCAGGATGGCTGACGCCATGAGCCCCAGTAATCGCAGGCATGATCTGAAGAGAACATGTTTGCGCAGCTGGAAAAGAGCGAGACAAGCTCTGAAAGCTTTCACTATATCCGCTGACAAGCGAGCTGAAAAGGGCACCGAGTTCAGGCGTAAACCCAGGAAGAGTATAGTCTGCGCGGGGCACAACATGCTCTTCTCTGTGTTTATTATGAAACCCAGGTTGAGCAGGTGCTTTACGAGGACATTTGTCTGCGTAACAGCCTCCTGCTCCGACTGTGCGAGAAGCAGCCAGTCGTCCAGGTAGGTCGCCAGGCGAATACCCTGTTGTCTTAACGGGGCTATCGCGGCTTCCGTACATCGTACAAACACCCTTGGACTGAGAGACAGACCGAAGGGGAGTACTCTGTATTCATAACAGATCCCCTGAAATGCGAATCTCAGATATTTCCTGTGTGGGTAATATACTGGGATGTGAAAATACACATCTTTCAGGTCGACTGATGTGAACCAGTCGTCTTGTCGCACGAGCCGCAGCAGAGATGTGTGAGTGAGCATTCTGAACTTATATCTTCTTAGATATTTGTTCAGAGCCCTCAAATCAAGTATTGGCCAAATTCCGTTCCCTCCCCGTTTGGGAACGAGGAAGTACTTGGAATAGAAGCCGCCCTGACTCTGCTCGGCGGGTACAATAGATATAGCCCTCTTTTCTAGGAGAGAGAGAATCTCTTTCTCCAGAATATGGGCTGACTCTCCTCGGGCCTGCGAATGCAGAATGTCCGAGAAGCGAGGGGGGGTGACAGCGAATTGGAGTCTGTAGCCCCGTGTTACTGTCTTAAAAACCCAAGCAGATGATGTGAGCATCTTCCACTGCATGCTCCTTAGAGCCAGTGGAGATGTCACATCTCTTCCCCTCTGAGTCTCTATTTGTTGTGTTATGGGGCCATCTAGTGTCTGAACACAGTGGTGCCCCCTTTCGACAATCCCCACCGACACTGCGCATGCGCATGACGGAGGTGCCTTCACAACCACAGCCGGCACTGCGCATGGCGGTGGTGCTTTTAAAACCCCAGCCGGCACTGCGCATGCGCGTGACGGTGGTGCCTTCACAGACCCGCCTGTAATCCGCCTTTTGAGAGATGCCGAAGCTGCTCTCAGAAGCAGTGGCGTTTTCTCCCGGAGGCCAAGGGAAGCCAGGCTTCCCCTGTTTTTTCGGATTGTAGTTATAATTTAAATAAATAAATAAAAACACTTTGTTTTGTTTCGATAATTCTCCTTTGCTGTGTGTTGCTGCCGGCCCGGCTCTCCCCCATTCTCATTGAGTATTTTACAAAGAGTGAAACAAACAGCGCCCCTCTAGATGTTATGGTGAAACAGTAGATTGCACTCACTGTTGCGAGAGGAGGCCAGCCGAATCTAGCTTCCCTTGGTGAAAAAAAATGGAGGGATTGACCAATCAGATGAGGCCCACGTGATGCCCCTGCCAACCTGTGATTGGTCAGGGCCATGCCAAGGGAAGCTAGCCGCCTCTTGCTTCCCTTCAGAGGCGGCTGGCGGCTGGCGATTTGATTGGACACTGCCATCCAATCAAATCACATCAACATCAGTTTTAATACTGTAACTGTCATCACCGCCGTTAGAAATTATCAAGCAAATGAAGCATTATGGAGGGTGGAGATTTGGCGTACTTAATCAAACATAACTTTACTAAACTTCCGCTACAGCAGCAACTAAAAATTAAATCAGATGACAGGCAAATGCCCGCACTCGAGCTGTGTGTACGCAGAGGAAAAAGGGAGAGAATCGGACGTTCAATGAGGACAATTATGTCCGCACGGAGTGGCTAACTGGAAGCGCTAAACTTCAGCGTCTAATTTGCTGGCCATGTCTTCTTTTTGACAAGGATTCGTGCTCCCTGAACAATCCTTGGGCAACTTCAGGATTCATCGACCTTGCCAACCTGTCACGGGCAATTGAGAGGCACGGTAAATCCGAAAATCACATAGATTGTGTGATTGTCTGCATACATTAATAAGTAAAATGCTTAAATTAATAAGGAGAGAGTTTCAGCTGGAGAGTGCGTGCGGACCTGTCGGTTAGATAACAGGCGTGTGCAAGTCCTGCATCTGTGTGATACAAATGTGTGTAAAATGATACCGGGCGCTGTAATCACTCATCTGGTTACGTTATTGACCACCCCCCGACCCAAAAAATGGGCTTCCCCTACATTTTTCCCCACGCCACGCTACTGCTCAGAAGGGGAACAGTTGGCGGGCTGTTTATTGGTTTTATTGTTTTTCTTATCATTTTTGAGCTGCGCCCTCGGCCTGAAGCCTGGATGCATCAGCGGCAAATGTTTAATGACAGAGGAACAAACAGATTTGTGACATGTGTTTTTGCGGACTTGAGGATGGTGTTGAGGCATCTCTCGAGACGGCGGGAACACATTTAGAGCTGGGGAACCGTGGACTTCCAGCTCTGTCACGGAGGGGAGAAGGAGGGGCTGTCACGCCGCTCGCTTCTTCTTCCTCGCCTGCTGGCCGAAATTCTGGGTTGGCTGCGCCTGAGCTGCAGCCGGAGATTTTCTGGGCCAGCTCGCCCTCGTCTCCAGCCTGGGCTGGGGACTCGGGGCGGGCTGCGACCTCTGCGTTTTCGGTGTTTTAAACCGAGCAGGGTTCAAGGCAGCTTGGGCGAAGGACTGCTGCTGCGAAGGCAGCGGCTGGACCCTTCGAGGGAGGCAGAGGTGGAGTGCCTCGTCCTCCCTCTTTTTCGACTCACACCTCCTTTGCATGGAAGCAAGAGCGGAGCCGAAAATTCCCTCGGGAACGATGGGCATATCCAGCACATCCTCCTTTTCCCGGTCTGGGAGGCTGGTGAGGTTGAGCCATCTCGCTCTTTCCTGCACCACCATGATCCCCATTGCCTTACCCGTGGCCTGGACGGCGCAGCGTTGGACACGGAGACAGATGTCTGTGACCGCCGCCATCTCGTCCAGAGTGGCTGCACCCGGGTTACCCGACAGGTCCTCGCAGAGCTCCGCTTGGTAAGCGGTTAGCAGCGAGGCCACATTCAGGGCCCTGGCGGACAACGCTGCGGCTTTGTAGGACCGTTCAGTCATTGTCGACTGAAATCGGTCCGACTTTGCCGGCAGCGTTGGGTTCCTGCTTGGTGACGGGCCCATCCTCGGTAGGAGGTGGGCTGCTACCAGCGGTTCCATGGGCGGTATGCGGAGCAGGCCGAGCTTCTCCATTCCGTCACAGTCTAGGGAGGAGGCACCCTGGATTGGGACCTTGTTGCTGAAGGGCCGGTCTCTCCACGAGACCGACACCTCATCCAACATCTCCGGGAAGACCGGAAGGAGTTGTCTCTTTGTCCGCGCTGCTTGGGGAAAATGTTTCCCTTTGTAGCGGGACCTGGAGGTCTCCTTGGCCATTTCAGGCCACGGGATGTCGAGTCTGGCCGCAGCGCGTTTGCACACGGCCTGTAGGTCCATACTCAGACAGGACGAAGCTGGTATTCTATCGTCTGGGAGAGCAGCCCTCGCTCCGGGCTTTGCAGCCTGAGCCGATGACATGAAGATGTCCTCTTCATGTTCATCCGACTCGGACAGGAGGAACACCGAGGCGTCCTCTTCGTCCTCGTCGTAATCCAGCTCGAGGACATCCTCCGCGGGTGAGACCATGGTGAGGTCTAACTGGGAGCCCCAGCTCGGTAAAGCGTGGGGTCCCGTTCCCGCGTGTCTTGCCGCCACCGGGTCCCGGCCTGCCAGGGCGCGGGAATCCGGTTCTGCGGCCATCGCAGATACTGAGCCCCAGACCGACATGGAGAGGGGTTCACTATCTGTGGCAGATGCCCCCGCGTCTTGACTGCCGGCCGGCAGGTCAGAGGACATGGGGGGTTCCTGCTCCGACAGGCTAGCTTGGCGTGCTAGCCGTCGGCGGAGGCTCTTTACGGTGAAGCGGACACAATGTCCGCACGAGCCGGGGTTGTCGATAGCGCCTCGGGCGTGTTCCAGCCCGAGGCAGGACGAGCAGACCTGGTGTGTGTCTGTGCCCGAGATCTTCAAACCGCAGCCGCAGAGTCGAGCCACCGAGACCCTGACTCCTCTGGTGTGAGGGAGAGGGGCGTCCATCTTGTTCGCCTCGTGGCGTGGAGAGGACCCGCTCTCAACAGGTAGGTTGGGAGAAAAAGAGGTAACCACCCTGTCCTTAATCCGGAGAAAAGGACGGTGTGGGTCTTTTATTCCCAGAGAATACTGACTGGTGTGGCAGTATGCTCCTTTTAATCCTTTCCTCCTCCGTGGGGAAGAGAAAAGAAAAGACTTCCTCGCTACCGTGGTGTCGGTAGTGAGGGAGCAAGCTAACGCTAGCTTGAAAAAAAAAATCAGACCTAGCTTACTTTCCGGGGAAAGAGAGCGGCGAGGTCGATTTCAACAATAACTAGCGTTAGTAATTACCGTCTTCCTGCGAAGCAGAAGGAGTAGCCGGCAAGCGCCCGTCGACCGAAATGGATATTTGGGTTCAGTCTGTGGACCGTGAAGCTTGTCCGGCTACCATAGAGATGTGCTCTGAAGCGAGAAGAGGTGTTTGAATGGCGCATGCGTTGTGGCGCAAGCTACTTATAGGGGGTGATTTCCCTGACGCTGACGTCAAGATCTCCAGCCAATCAGGATTGGCGTAATGAGATTGATGCTTCTGTTTGCTCCGCGATGAGGCGCATCCCATAGTGAGACATCGAACGGAGTGTTATGAATGAGAACTACAGTTTTCTATACAGCGGACTACAACATGGATGTTTAATAAGAACCACGGACTACTGTAAACTCATCTAGAGACTCTGCACCGTGCTCTGATGCTGTTGTTTTATGCTTTATGAATGTGGACAACAGAGAAACATATTCTTCATGACCAAAGTTGGAATTGAAATAACAAAGGAAAGTGAAACTTATGCTCGTCACCCTCTCCCTCCGGTCCACATTAATACAAATGATCCCAATACGTATGATTGTATGAACTATTAAAATATCTTAAAATCAATACAAATGTATTTATTATAAACGTTAGTCCTTAACACCTATCACTGTGTACATCACCATTCAAACATATTTTACAAGTTGAACAAACCCCACACAGCTCAGTAAAGACTGTGAAATTGTTACGGTGTGCAGGAAGCAGGACCCAAATGCAGATTTAAGTGACAAAATAATTCCTTTATTTCAAGGCTACAATTTTCAGAGACAGAACAGAACACTCACCGCAGTTTACTCACAACACAAGGCGAACCGACACTGAACACAGGAAGAGACAAGACTAAATACAGGAAGGGGTAATCACAAGACGAGACACAGCCGGGCAGGGGAGGAGAAACAGAAGGGCCACAGGTGAAAACAATCAGACAACTAGACACACCAGGGAAACTAACGACGGGAGGAAATACACAGGAAGAAGGACCAGACAATATACAAGGATGAAAATACCCATAACCAGACATACAAAACTACAACACAGACAGATCCTAACAGAAATGTTGACTTTATTTGATCATTTCAGTAAAAACTAACGTTCATATTTCTCTTTTTGATTATAATACTGATGAACGTTCAGAAAAAAGCAGTTTGGCAACTTACCACATACGTTTTAAAATGCTTAATAAGCACCGTAACTTTCATGATATAATTTCTCGGTCATAATCGGTTGTTTCCGTGAACGGCCGACTGTTGAGTGACGGCAAATGCTGCGGCTGCAATGCATTGTGGGGCAGCATTTCTCCTCTCCTTTCGGTTAGGGAGGTCCAGTGGTTCCTAAGCTAAAGGAGGTTATAAAGGAAGTTTGAAACCTCCTTTCCTTTCATTTGGAGAATTGGAACGGCACTTATCATGGCTGCCAGTGACGTACTTCCGGGTCATTTCACTCCGTTAGGAAGGTTCCTAAGCTAAATGGACTATTGGACTTCAGCCCCGCAGTCTCTTCTCCTAAGTCCTTTTGAATTCTCCTATCCACTATCCCTTAACCCCGTGACGTTTCACTCAGAGGTCAAGGAATAGGAGATAGGGTTAGAATTTAGGAGCTAATTTTTGGATTATCGGAACGCAACCATGGTACTTCCTGTTTAAAGGTTTTTCCACCCTCATCTGTGATTGGACATTTGAGAAGTCATGTGATTTTGATCGCATGACATCACAGCTTGTGTTAACCCGTAGCTTCATTAGGCTTGTTTGAGACGCGTTGCGGCTCGCCTCGAAAGTAGACGAGAATAGCCGATCGCAGCCGGGGGAGGTCTCAAAAAGCTTGCCTGAAGTCGGACAGCTCGGAGTCGGCTTCGTCTTCTTCTTCTTCTTCTCTCGGTTTTTTGGCGGATTGCAAACAGCTTGAAGGTGCATACTGCTGCCTCCGGAGTCGGCTTGACTCGGTTTGCATTTATAAAGAATGCACACATGTGTTTAATCGTTAATGTCAGATATGTACTAAGTAAATACATTTGTTCCTGCTCAAGATTAGATTCAACTTTATTGTTATTGCACATATTACAGGTACTGAGACAACGAAATGCAGTTTAGCTTCTAACCAGGTGTAACAAGCAGTAGAGTGAAAAGTAATGTACACAATCTACAGAATAAAATATAGAATGAATTGAATGATGAATAAACAGTGAGGGGTATGAATACACTAGATATACACAGCAGCCTGAGAGCAGTATGAACAGTGTGTATGAATATGCTAAGATATATAAAGTATGAAAACGGTAAGCAATGCAAGTATAGTATAAAATATATGGATATTAATTTAATGATGATAAATATTGTGGAACAATGATGAAAAATGTGAATGGAAGTGGCGACGTAAAACTGACACAAAACAACAACAAACTTTTGCCCAGCCAATTGGAGAGTTTCATCACCAGCACATGGAAAAAAACACCAATGAGCGCTCAGCTCGAGATACCAGCGAGTCGTTTCCCATCAAGCATTTCGCTTCCGCAGCCCGTGGAGAGGAACTGCGCCGCCTCGCCGCGCCTCGCCTCGCTCTCAAGGCTGCGGGCGTCTTTGTCCCGCGAGATTTCAACGTCTCATGTAGGCGAGCCTCCAGAGCAAGTCGGACAAAATGACTAACCATCATGCAACGCACGAGCAAGACGTTGATCGAAATTGCGCAGGTCTGCGCAGGTCTCGCTTGTCTCAAACAAGCCTATTGACTCTCATTTGTTTGCGGAAGACCTACACCCATTTGAGTTTAGGGGCCCATTCCAATAGTCCATTTAGCTTAGGAACCTTCCTAACCAAGTGAAATGACCCGGAAGTACGTCACTGGCAGCCATGATAAGTGCCGTTCCAATTCTCCAAATGAAAGGAAAGGAGGTTTCAAACTTCCTTTATAACCTCCTTTAGCTTAGGAACCACTGGACCTCCCTTGACCAAAGGAGAGGAGAAAATGCTGCCCCACAATGCATTGCAGCCGCAGCATTTGCCGTCACTCAACAGTCGGCCGTAAAAGTATGAGCATAACAAATAAAGTGTAATTTAAACATTGACATTATTATTATGATTATTTTCTATTGTGCTGTGTGATAAAACTGAACATTTTAGAGTGGCCTTTTATTGTGGCCAGCCTAAGGCACACCTGTGCAATAATCATGCTGTCTAATCAGCATCTTGATATGCCACACCTGTGAGGTGGGATGGATTATCTCGGCAAAGGAGAAGTGCTCACTATCACAGATTTTTTCAGATTTGTGAACAATATTTGAGAGAAATGGTTATTTTGTGTATATAGAAACATTTTTAGATCTTTGAGTTCATCTCATGAAAAATGGGAGCAAAAACAAAAGTGTTGCATTTATATTTTTGTTCAGTGTATGTGCAACCGATGTCCATGTTAAAATCATGTGAATCCAACAGCCTTTTTTTTCAGTGTAGGTACTATAAATAACATTTGTGTCATTTGAACAAGGTATTGATGGTCCCTATGTGAAACCTTGTAGCTCACCATCCTCGGACAGCTAGCAGTCTATGAAACTAAGGAAGAAGAGGCCACTTGATTTGGAGTTGATGTTTGTCGAATATCCAACCTAATATCAAAATAAATGCTTATTGTACATAGGTAAATATAAAAATGGGCCAGGTCTACATGCTGTTTCTCTCGGCAGTTTCTCTATCTGCCTGCTGAGCAGCAGCTTTCACTGGCTGTTCAGAGCCATCCATCAATTAGCAAAATAAATCGGAGAATGGCAGACAACCTACTTGATATGTCCAATATAGTCGTCCGATCGCCTTGTCCTAATCTGAATGTTTTATCTGGAGTTTAAAACTCCTCCTTAAAACGTTTGTCTTCGTGGCAACATATACAACATGTGGCAACATATATTTCATTGTTACAGAAAACATTTGAATCTCATGTTCAGCTATGTCTTACAATGGAAGAGTGGTCTGAGTCCCTATATATTTGTGCTACCTTGCCCCTTATAGGCCTCTTTGTCCAGCTGTCTGGCCAATCAAAAAAGCCACACTGTGTTGTTCTGCAAAGTCAGCTTTTTTAACATAACAGTAAGGATGATGCCTTATAAGGTTGGAAACTGTGTAACTTAAAGTATTCAAAGAACTTATATTCTACAATCCAATTAAATTATGTTTTGTTTTTTTAACAGAAAGTTCTTCTGTAAACACTTTTTTATTTAGTTTATGTTAATGTATGGATGGTGGTTCATCAACAAATACATTTATTATTTTTCCAAAGCACCATGTGAGCCAGTCCTTAAGTCATTGCCATAACAATGCAACAATACATTTATGGTGAATCATACTCCAGGGAACTGTCTTCTGTTCAGAAGAAAATCACTCTTATAAAGATGCTAATCCTTCTGAAGATGTTACCAGTTGGTCACTGCTAGTATAGTGCTCACTACATGTTTCTTATTTGTTCAGAGACTGAATGAATGTTTGGTTTGTCTCCTCTCTGTCTATTTTGGTTCTAAAGTGTTGGTGCAAAGCTGTGAATCCAAATCACTATAACTTGTTATTCATGCACAGTATTTGGTAATGTGTCATGATTAACTAAATGTGTCTGAGCCCATAGAGGAGTGAAGTTGCGTGGACATATAATTTGGTAAGTTAATGAAATTGCTAAAATATGACTTTTACAACATTATCTCTGTATGCATTTATTATTCATACTCACATGTTTGGGCTAAATCGTTAATGTGTACATAGTTGTTATGCTACTAACAATAATGACATTATTAACAATGAAGGCTTTTTCATTTTCTAGGCAGGAAGAGCATCAAAATGAACATCCACTACAATACATCCGATGTTTTGGTGCTAGAACGCTTACATATCTCCTCTGAATACGTCTTTCCTGCATTTCTTTTTGCAACTCTGAGCTACATGATCATACTTTCTGCAACCTTCTTCTAATCCTTACCATTGTACTGAGCAAATCTCTGCATCAGCCCATGTATCTAATATTGCTGAACCTTTCTATCAGCGATCTCATAGGATCCACAGCTTTCTTCCCTCTGGTCATTAAGAACATACTCACAAACAACAGGACAATGCAATACTCGGCTTGTGTTGTCCAAGCTTTCTTTATCCACATCTATGCAGCAGGTACAATTTTCAGTCTGACTGCAATGGCATATGATAGATATATTGCCATATGTTGCCCTTTGAAATACAACACAGTTATGACGAATGCTCACATTATGGGAATAATCACATTAGTGTGGATGAGTTCACTAGTTTTGATTACTGTCCTTTTTGGTCTGCTTTTGCGTTTACCCCACTGTCGATCTGTATTGAACAACCCCTACTGTGATAACCCCTCTCTGCTTACTCTGGTCTGTGCCGACACAACCATCAATAATATTTATGGGCTCTTTACAGTCGCTCTTACACAACTGATAGGTAATGGGACAATTTTGTACACATATCTCCAGATCCTTGTTGCATGCTTCAGATCCAAGAGAACCGACACAAAAGCCAGAGCTCTGCAGACCTGTGCTACACATTTGACAGTTTTCCTCCTTTTGGAGTGTCTTGGTCTTTTTACTATCATATCATACAGGATCAAAGGTTTTTCACCACATTTAAGGAGATTCATTGGAATGTCAACTTTAATTTTCCCTCCAACATTAAATCCAATCATCTATGGACTGAAAACCAAAGAAATTAGAGAAAAAGTAGTGTACTTTTTCAGGAATAAAATCTTTCCATCTTAGGCAGGCAGCAAGGTTCAACTTATTTTTCATGTCTTGTCGATAAATACGTTATTTGCTACTAATTCCTTTTTGTGACTGCAAAACCTAATTTGGCTTTATGTTCCTCTAAGGTTTAAGTTTCTGACAAAAGATATTTTTCTTAATAATAATAATTCTTTAACTTTTGGCTAATTATTGTACATGGTAATGTGAAACAATAAATGTCCCATTTGGAACGTATAATTAATTATTGCATTATTATTTTACTGTTAACAAAATGTAAATAACCTTTATGACCTTGTCATGTTTTCTGCTCCAGGAAATTCTCCCCAATACAATTTTTGTAAAATCACCAGGATTTGTTACTTGACGAATACTGTTGACACACCACTGCTGTTTTTGCATATAAACGTAATTGTAAAAGGCAAATCTGTAAATTAAGTGTCTCCGAATTTGCTTTGATAATGTAAATAAATGTTAATACTAATTTGTTTGATTTGTTAAACTGTAAATAATAAGGAGGTAAACTGAAGACAAGATTATTTTATTAAAATGTTAAGAAATGTCTAATTATCCCAATCAAGCCTTCTCAGTTTCTTGGAACACATGTATTCATGTTACTGTGTGTATTCACAATACAAATACAGCAGAGGGCGCCATAAGTACACAAAACCCTAGCCATAGCTACTGTGTCTTGGTTCAGCCTCGTGTGGATCTTTTACATTTTGTGTGATTTTGCTCTTGTCAGCATTTACTGCAGCACTCAACATATACATACAGTAGAGCTTTTAAGGAGCCAGGTAATTCATTGAAGACTATATTATGAGTTAACTTAAAATAGCAATAACTTATAAGAATTGGAAGATAATGTGTTCCAGAAATGATGTACTTTGTGACTACAAATATAATTTGAATTACATAGAGATTGAAATCTTTATATTTTATATTCTAGCACATTGATCAAATATATAGATATAGGTTTGGATCAACTATCAATTACATCAACCATTATTTTAATAAAGATTGCTGCTTACTTTATAAACTTGTTTGTATTGTTGTCTTTATAAATAGTTTTTGTTAGCTTATCTTTTGTCACGCATGCTGCCCTTTTCGTGGCTTTATATGCAGTGTGTCTTCATGTACATTTGTCTTTGTCTTGACAATATTTGTACATCACAAACAACTAAAGTCCATTTTTCTACATAATTGGACAACTAAGCAGAAACTGAATATATTGTCCATTAAAATAATGCCTGCACGAGGCTGTAAATTAAATGATCAAATATGTCCAACTAATATACATTTATATTACAGCTTGACAATTGTAAAACATTCTTGTTTCTGGTGATATTTTAGACTAAGGCTGTAGATTTTAGACATACAGCCTTGACTATAATGTTAACCCTCACCCTAAACAAAACTACATTGTGAGCATCCTTTATAATATGATGGATTAATATTATACTTCATAAAGACTACCTATTATGTTAGATCACACATTGAACTTGTAAAAAGTAATTGCACATTGGAAAACAATCTACGTTGTCCAAAGTTATCTGTTATAGAGTTTTGAGGGGCCCCGAAATCTGTTAATAAAATAAAATAATTACTACCATTATATTGGGCTTTTCGTAGGCTGCTACTGTTTGTATGGATAGGAAAAGTGGAGAATGATTGATGACCGTTTCTGGGGAAGGGAATGAAAGTTAACAATAGGCGTTACAAAACATTGTAAGATAACCCTTTTTGTATTCTGAGGGACTTTGCTGTGCATCAGTTTCCAGTCCAAAGCAGGAAGAGTGCAAATGCAAGATAATGAACAGAAAGACAGATATAACTAAGAGATAGATATGAATCAAAGCTGAACCGAAAAAAGTAGCTGAAACCACCTCAGAGAGTAAGAAGTTAACTGGAATGAAGCCAAACTTGTAATTGTTTGTTACGTTTTCACAATCTTAAAATATTCTTTCTTTCCCAACAGAGTAGGAAATCTGTCCACTCCATGCAAATGGTGAACAATATTTTGTACATGATGTTTAAAAAATGTAAGAATATTATAAATGTAAGTTGCTACAATGACAAAAACATACTTTGTCTCCACACTGGGGTCAAATTTGATATTGTGCATTTCAATTTTATGACGAGGTCAGAAATATTCGACATAGTTCATTTACAACCTATAATAACAATTCATTTCAAACAAAACTGTTATCACTTATTATTTTAAAAGATGTACCGTAGCAAAATTTTCTGCATTGCCAGATTTAGTAACACTAAGACAAATACATTACTTGTAAGGGGCTCACCACCGCTAGAGCTGACTTCACGAAAGGCGCACCAAAGGCCTCCATAAAACAAATAGAAAACAGTGCTGTAAATTGTGTGGTAGCAATTTAGTTTATTTAAAATGTCACATGTAATTATCAGATTATAGAACAATTCAAATGCCTTTTTAGGATAAGGGATTCTTTGCTTTTGTTCTATGAATGCCTCTGTAGCTTGTCAGGAGACAGGATTTGAGATGTTGTGATGAATACTCATAATAAGTAATATTGATAGTATGACCTGCTGCTGAGAGAAAAATAAAAACCACAATCAGAACAGTGTGGTGAATTCAGATTATCACTTCTCTTTAAAACAGCCTTCACCACCAGAACAAGATAACACTCAAGCCGTATGACAATATTTAAACTAAAATGATATCTAGTCGTCATATTAGGATGTCTATATATTTTTTTATATAACGACCAGTCCTATCAGAGGACAGGTAATATATTACATTACATTACATGTTACTTGTTAGACACTTTTATACAAAGCGACTTACATACTCAATACTGTGGACAATCCCCATGGAGCAATTTTGGGGTGAAGTGTCTTGCCCAGGGACACAACGACATGCTGGCTGCAGTGGGGTTTCAACCTGTGACCCCCTGATCCGAACACCTACACACAACCCACTGCGCAACACGCCTCCCCACACATAATAATCAACAAGTGTCAACAAGACCATATTCAATAAAAACAAATGGTGTATTTGAAGATTAACAATAATCAAAATGACAATACTATAGTATAGTCTAACTAAACATTGTTGTTTTAGTTGTTTCAAATGTCTTTGCTGTTTTCTCTTTATACATTATGTGTAATTATACATAATGAATATAAGCTCTTGTGTTTTTAATATTGTTTTTCTAGGTTAAGGGGTGATGCTAAAAAGCTGTTTACTTGTTTTGTAATTCATGCATCTTGGGACACCAATCCACCTTAGCTTCCAATAGTTTTTACCAGGATCTGATTAGTTTGCTTTGAGCTTGTCGTCACCCATCGGAGGGTCTCTTCTTCTCCCGCTGAACTTTGTTACCAACATTGTGTCACGGTTACGAACGCGTGGTTTACTGTTTCTTTCTTTAACTTCGCTCATTAGGTTAATGACTTCTTTGTTTATGAGGCGTTGATAGGAAAGATGTGTCACTCTCATCCTCCGGTGGGATGAGTCCTCTGCCCTCAGCTCTGGTAATGATCCTCAGAGGATTTGGTGACATAATGCAGTAAACAGCTACTGACTTGTTTGGCAACATTTACAACAGTGACAAACAAGTACACTTTTTTTTAGAGTTGTTTGCCTCTGAGTTGCATTTCCTTAACAAAGCTGTATGTATTGTAATACACTTTATTATCTAATTTAAGTCGATGTAGACGAATCACAGTAACTAAGTACATTTGGGTCATAGACTCCAAAAAAATGTATTGCTTTGATGCTAAACATAAAAAAACATAATTACAATTTGATATAACATCAAAAATAAATAAACACACAATTAATATTTTGCCATGACATGGAAATAAAGGTCTTTCCTAAGTAAATCAGAAATATATTCAATCTCAAATCCATCTTAATAAATTCTTATAAATAGAGTTTGTGACACTTGTGACGTTTGTGTAACTTTTGCTGCAGTGCTTTGACTTACTTTTCACTTGTGCATTTCGTTAAAATGTCAATTGATGATGATAGAAATTATGTCCAGTTTATTGTTATTTGTTCAATAGCTGTTCCTTCAATATTTTTTGCTACAATTAAAAGTTCAAATACACTGTCAGATGTGTGGTGTAATACATAATGTAAGACAAACTAGGCATTCATTATCATTTTAATATTTTTCGACAAAGATATTTATTCTGTATTTTATAAGGACAAATATCATGATATGTATCAATATGTAAAACATAAACATGCATTACATAAACTATGAGAAAGGCCCTTCAGGGACCGACTTGCATATTAATCTAATGTCAGCCCTTGACAACCTCCACATATTTACAACAGCACTATTGTTCAGCAATCATAGCGTTGAATTAACTGTTTATTTCAATAATATTTCTTCTGTTTTTATTATTCAATCAAAAACTGCTGAAAGAACCTCCAAAATAATAATAATCAAAACGTTGGTCAGCTGCACTTCCAATATAGAAGTTAAAAGAATAAATGGGAACATATCAAGTTTTTTTCCCACCTAAAATGCACATAATGTTCAAAATTAGGGCCGGGACCCGATTAAAAAAATTAATCTAATTAATTAGAGGCTTTGTAATTAATTAATCGAAATTAATCTCATTTTTAATCACATATAAATATTTGACCTAAGAACAGTGAGAAGCAATTTTTTTCACATGGATTTTAGTATACCATTAGGCGCATTCACACCGCAGTACTTTTCCCACAAGGTTCATGAGAATTTAGTTCATGAGAACTCTTTGAACCTGGGGGTGGATTAGGCAAATGAAGCCGCTGACGTCACTTCTTCTTCTTCTGCTTTGGGTTTACTGGCAGGCCGCAAACCACTTCACGGCGTATACTGCCGCCCAAAGTCCCCGGCCGGAAGTCCCCGGAGTTAGGGACTGGCTTCAGTAGAAGCTGCTGGGAGTCCCAGCAGCTTCTACTGAAGCCTTCCGAGTAAATCGCCAGAACGCCGACACCTCCTCATCTCCACCGCTCAGGCTTGGAATTTCGTCATTTTAGGGGCAAGGCCATTTGGCCTTCCCGTTCACATTTTTTTCAAGGGCACAAAGGCCACATGACAGGGCACAAAGGCCGTTTGGTTAAATTACGCTGGTCAATCAACATGACTGAAAAGTGTAGCACTAACGTCAACACCAGTCGTTTTACAAATGGCTGAATAGCAATAGTGTTTCTTTAACGTATACGTTAAGTTCAGCCATAAACCACATAAGTCAGTCATGTATTATATCAAAATCGCTTAGCAAGAAAAATACTAGATTCAAAGGTGACAGCTATCTGCTAGCTTGTAGAAGCAACACTAGATGTAGACCCCTTGAAGGGAAGACGTTAGCGCTATCCAAACTAGCTAGCTATCGCTAGTTTTCATGACAAAATGTAACGAGTCAACTTTAAATAGGCTAATACAATGGTAATTACCTATCAATAGTACTTTCTATAAACACGTAAATGTTAAGTCCTTTCAAATACTACCACATACTTCAGTTAAATCATATCAAAACAGCTTGGTCCGCTTGCTTACCTGTGCTTGTCTTGCTCCCGCGGCTGAGGAGCAGGCTGTCGGGCCCCTACAGGCATTTCTGACGGAACAATCACAGCAGAGCAATCGCTCTGATCCACAGGCACGGGACTATCCTACTGCGCGCACTAATATGACTTTACTAGCGTTGTTTACACTGGAACTTTTGACTGGGGCACCAAGGCCACTTTGGCCGTGAATTGCATTTTTTTTCACAGGGCATCACGGCCAAAGTGCGGCCATGGCCGTCGTGGCCGTCGTGAAATTCCCACCCTGCCACCGCTCCCATGTTTTATTTTGTGTTGCCATAAGTTAGTCTCTCTGCGTTTCTGCGCTGGGCTAATGCTAATACTCAGCGACTCAGGTTCTGGTCCAGGTTCTGGTCCAGGCTCTCGTCATCTCACGCCTAGACTACTGCAACTCCCTCCTGGCTGGTCTACCTGCATGTGCCATCCGACCTCTGCAGCTCATCCAGAATGCAGCGGCTCGTCTGGTCTTCAACCTTCCTAGATTTTCCCACACTACTCCGCTCCTACGCTCGCTTCACTGGCTTCCGGTAACTGCTAGAATCCACTTCAAGACACTGGTACTTGCTTACCATGCTGCGAATGGATCTGGCCCTTCGTACATCCAGGACATGGTTAAACCGTACACCCCAGCGCGTGCACTACACTCTGCATCAGCCAAACGACTCGCTGCACCCTCGCTGCGAGGGGGACCCAAGTTCCCAACGGCGAAAACACGTGGGTTTGCTGTCCTGGCTCCAGGATGGTGGAATGAGCTCCCCATTGACATCAGGACGGCAGATAGCTTGCACATCTTCCGGCGCAAACTGAAAACTCATCTCTTTCGACTCCACTTCGAGCGATAGAACTATTAACGAAGCACTTTTATACTAATAAAGGACTGGCTTTTCTAAAGCCAGTTGAGTAGCACTTGAAATGTTTTTTCTCTATGAAACCTGATGTACTTATATGATTCTGTTTTCTTCAAGTTGTATTTTGTTGGACGAACGCACTTATTGTAAGTCGCTTTGGATAAAAGCGTCAGCTAAATGCAATGTAATGTAATGTAATAATGCTAATGCGAGGATAATAAAATGGCGGCTTCACAAACTTTTTGGGAGTTTTACGGGGCGTGGTTTGCAATCCGCCCAGCCAATCAGAAATATAGCTCTTTTCTCACAAGAGAGCCGTACGAAAGTCCCTGCTCTCTAGCAGCTCTCTGCTCTCTAGCAGGGACTTTCGTGGGGGTAAAAGGTTCTCATGAACTAATTTTAGTACCGGCTCTTTTTGGTGTGAACGCGATAAAAGAGGCTAACGTCCACGCTAGCTTCCACGCTAGCTGCTATATGTTTTGCATTGAGGTGATACTTGAGGCTTGATGTGCTGCGGTGATATGCAAATTCCTTTTTGCATAATTTGCACACAACCGTGCTCTTATCGACGCTTCCATCCGTCCGTTTTTTAAAACAACATTTCCCACTGTTGTTCACTGTGGTTTGTTGTTGTCTGAAGTCATGAACGTTAGTTGGTGCTCCAGTATAATCGGTACGCCTGAAACTCATCTAGTGAGAAACGTTCCGCGGTGCAAAAATAAGTGCGATTAAAATGCGTTAATTTTTTTAACGCGTTAATTTTTGTGTAATTAATTAATCTTAATTAACGCGTTAAAGTCCCGACCCTATTCAAAATGTATTCTTGCTGTCCTTTATGCAATGAAGTTAAGCATTATTGGTTGTTTAGAAAGACAACTCTAATATAAAGTCCTGGAAGAAGGATTCATTTAATTCATATTTACATTAGAACCATTTTAAAATACTGCATTACAAGTAAAAGTCCTGCATTGAAAATGTTGCCTATGTAATGATATTTAAGTATTAGCAAAGTATACTTAAAGGGGACCTATCATGCAAAATGCACTTTTGTACGTCTTTTATACATAGTTATGTGTCCCCGGTGTGTCAGGGAACTCACCAAGTGTCAGAAAACACAACCCTCTCTCTTTTACTCCATACCCAAATCTCTAAAAACGGGGCTGCAACGGAGCTGATACAGGTTTGAATTTCTCTGACGTCAGAAAAGGGGTGCTCCACCTATATGTGCAAATCTCCACCTATCAGGGGAATGAGAGACCGCTCGAAAGCGCTGGAGACGCTGTAGTACATATGCCAGGCCTGTAAGTGGCGCTGTAGTCTGCCACAAAAGCAGCAAAGAAGGGAGACCGCTAGGGGCGTTTAATAGGCTACATGCACTAGGGTCTGAGACGTACTTCCGCCTTAGCCGTTATACTGCTCGGACGCTTCCGGGTTGCTTCTGGTCTGCGTAGCTGAGCGTCCACAAATGTTTTACTGTTTAAATCTGTGGTTTACATATGAGTCGACGGAAGAGTTTCAAAACGGAGCATTTGCAAAGACAAGTAAAGAACTACTCCGAGCACTGCTGTGTCCCACTTTGTACGGCGTTAGCTAAATTCAACGGCGTCCTAAGTTTCCATGGCTTTCCGACCGAACTCGAGCTGCGAAGACAGTGGCTGGTTAAAATACGACGCGATAACTTTACAATCTCCTCTCACTCCAAGGTCTGCAGTCGTCACTTCGCTACGGATCAACTAATAGAGCCAAAAACCCTTGATGGCCGTAGGAGGCTTGTGAAAGGTGCTGTCCCAACTCTGTTTGAGTGGAATCACTTCACTGCTCAAACACCGCGGGCTAGTGTTTGGGAGAGAAGGGAGCGGCCCACTGAACCAGTCTCTCGGGAGGAGCAGGAAGAGCACATCGATGTCCGTGACCATGATTACTGCTCAACCCCTGAACCAGCTTCACTGGACATGTCCTCTCAAGCTACAGAAGACAACTCCAAAACATTGGAGGATCTGCAGAAGCAACTGCAGGAGTTAAGAGTCCAGCGAGAGTTTTGCTTACAGCGGTTTGCTGGCTCAGACGACAACATCTGATTCTATACCAGGTAATGTTTTGGCTAAATTCTATCCCAGTTTTTGAGATGGGTTAGCTTATAAAGAATCCTGTTTACCTGCCGTTTGACTGCTGACTATTTGCATGCAGTGTTGGAATAAGTAGGCTACTCAACTTAACTGAAGTATAAGTACAAATACTATGGTTTGAAAATACTCCTGAACTGAACATGTAGAATCATAAATCATGTGTTTTCATAAGTAACTAGAAACTATGAAGGTTAACTAAATGTGGTGGAGTAAAACATACTAATACTAACAACATACTGATAATACTTTACTACAAGTGGAAATCTTCAAAACCTTACCAAAGTAAAAGTACATGTCAATATCCACTGCGTTTCTCCCAGTTGCACACTTAAGAATGAAGAGTAAAAGTAGTCATTCTGTGTAAAATGTTCCCTGTATGTTTTAGATTATTATTACTGCTGCTTTAATGTAGTTGTTACATGTTACTGCTGTATATTACTATACCTGCACCAAGTGCCTTCTTAATCAGTCTATTTGAATTGTAATGTATTATAGCAAACAAGAGGAAAGCATTAGCCCATGTGTTACAGTTAACGAGTCAATTAATGACTGACATGTGTCTTTTGTGTGCAGATTCCCGAGCTATAACCACCTGATGGCCTTCTGGTTTTTGATTGAGCCTTCCATTTATAAAATGGTTCGTGTTACAAGAGCGATATCAGCTGCCAAGAGGAATGAAGAAGTGGTTACACACGCACGTCCATCAACGGTAGGCTACGTTTCTTTTAACACACAATCTAAACACAAACTGAAGGGAAAATGTTTCTCCAACATTTCATTGCTTTCGTGTAGGCTAAAAGGCTATAGTACTCAATCCTTTTTGAATACATCAGAGAACTAAAACAACTTAATGTTTTTCCCATGGTGTGCTACACTCATGACATTAATATAGTACCCTTTTTTGTTTATCTTCCAGAGACAGCTGCTTCAGCCAATTGACGAGTTCTTCCTTTTTCTCTGCTTCCTGTCGGTGGGTTTGAAAGAGAGGGACCTTGCAAACCGCTTCAACGTACACCAGTCCACTGTGAGCCGCATCATTGCAACATGGACGAGTTTTCTTACAACTTTATTGGGGTCACAGTGCATCTGGCTTACACCTGCAGAAGTTCAAGCCCACCTCCCAGAGGCATTCAAAGATTTCCCAGACACACAGGTGATCCTGGATTGCACAGAGCTGAGGTGTCAAACACCATCCTCACTCCTCCTCCAAAGTGAAATGTATTCTACATACAAATCTCACTGCACCATGAAAGCCCTGGTTGGCATAGCCCCACATGGCGCAGTGACATTTGTTTCCAGTCTGTATGGTGGTTCTGTCAGCGACAAGGAGATTTTCAAACAATCTGGAATAGCTGCATTGTTGACTGAAAACATGGCAGTGATGGTAGATAAGGGCTTCCTGATCAGCGATTGCTGCAAATGCAAGGTGTACTGCCCACCTTTTCTGTCAAAGCAGAAGCAAATGCCAGCCTATCAGGTGAGGGAGACACAGGCCATTGGCAGACTGAGGGTTCATGTGGAGCGTGTCATTAGGAGGATAAAAGAGAACAAACTTTTTGATGGTGTCATCCTCCTGTCCCATGCCTACAACATCAACCAACTGTTTGCAGTAGCATGTATGCTGTCAAACTATCAGAACAAAGCACTGGTCAAGAAATGGGTGAAATAAGACAAGATGATGACACCTGTGCAGGTAGCTGTGATTAAGCTGGGTGAGCACACCGTAATCCCGTGTTGCCTGACACACGCTAGTGTTTTGTTTGAATAAATGGTAAATAGCAAATTACAATGCGTTGATGATTTCTTACAAATGCACTGATTTACTATTCATTACACAAATCACTTCACTTTATTGTCTTTTTAAATACAATTGTATATTTATTTACATATATGAAATGTGACAAACAATATATATCAAAAACAAAATATTGAAATCACATTTTGTTGTCATTCAGAACACATGATTGAGGGATTGCCTCCTAAAAACAATGACGGCTGAGCCAGGGTCTAGCAGCTAACTGCTTACAGAGTTAACAATGGCTACAGTGCCCACTACTTTTTTAATGACAGATACTTCGGGATGTATGTGTAAAAAAATAAAAAGTCTACTTTTTCTCTGATTGCTCTTTGCACTTCTGGATCTGTGTATATTCTTTGCACCAGGTAGTCCTCTTGTGCCCACACTACAAAATCACACCACTGCATCCCAGATACAAGAAGTTGACCCTGTACTTGCCAGTAATAGGCATGGCTTTTCTTGAGCTTAGGGGAGCCACATTCCATCTGCACATATTTGCAGTCGACATAATTTGGGACATTGGGACATTTGAATTCAACAAGGCCAAATAGGGGATATTCTGTTGGGTCAAAAACAACTCCATCAGGGGAGGCACCAAACCAGGGCGTAGAGGGGTGAATGACAAGGCCACAAGGGGAGTAGTTCACGTTTGCCAGTCTACTGTATTCAGCTGCTACTGTGGGCTCCATCTCGGCACCTCTCCTCATTTCTGCAGTCTGCCTTGTACCTTTGAGTATTCGCTCTGCAAGAGAATTAGCAGAGCTCTCACCTCTGACGTGACAAATCTCTCTAAACCTAGAGGCAGTAACCCTGGGTTTGCGGAGCAGATGCCACTCTGAGCTAGAGCTTTGCTCACGGGTAGCCTCCTCAATTTTGTGAGACATTTCCAAATCAACAGATAAGCTGTTGCTCCTCTTCTGAGCACACCAGCGGTAAATCACATGGCAAGATCACATACCCCTCTATGGGCAAGTGGGGTGTTGGTGGTGTGTCAGTGTGAAGTGTGGTGTACCGAGACGTCAAAGCAGGCATCTGATAGGACAGAACACTGCCCTCCTGCACAATCCCGAAGGCACTTTCCACAAGGGGCTTGTCAGGTCTCATGTTCATTGTGGTCACAAGCGTTCTGTCTTCAATGCTGAATGCTGAGTATGCCTCCGTAACTCTGAACAGGCAGGGATCTGGTAATGGCCCCACCATGCCTCTGTAGAATCCACTCCTACAAAGAATGGCAAAGACAATATAGCACATTAATGTGACAATAAAGGTTAGGAATACAGCACCAGAATTATGAATTTTAAAAACACAGGAAACACAATTTTCCAGCTAAAATTACCTTACTCCAGTCTGCACCATCCTATTTGGTACAGGCTTGGTGAAGACCATGGAGTTGATGGGCCCTGGCTTCACACCCTTAAGGAAAAGACAATTACTGTTCGTTGAGTCACTTTAAAACAAAAACTCTGTGAAAGATTACAAGTATTTGAACCTCATTGAAATTACCATTGTTCGCGGCTTGTGCCATTGCTGTTCCGATTCAGTACAGTTATGCACAGGTGGCACAACTGGCATGTTCAGTTCAGTGTAGTGTGCTGTTTGGAACAGCAATGCTACTGTGTGATTGCACAAAACAGTTCCTGCAACACAGGAGCACTGGTTGTGCGTGAGCACCACTGGTGATGAATCACGAAGCGTTATCTAAAAAAGAGAGAAGAAATACTAGTGATTAGTAACCTCACTTGTTACTATGAGCCAGGAGGTTATTATGAGTAGAATTATTGGTTATTTTTACTGACCCATTATCCTAGAAGAAGCATGTATTCCTGAATGCTTAGTGTTACCCTCTTACCCTACAATACCACAATGAACTTTCTTTGGAAACTAAGATGCCTTGAAAATTGTATTAAAGCAGTTTTTACTATATATTTGAACCCCCAAACTTACACATCCATAATCAATGTAATAATATCTGACCAATCAGCTGTGATAAAGCAGGGAGAAGTAGGACACTGTTGAGATTCCCTTAAGGTAAACTAATGTTTAACTGAACTGAAACTCAATAAACAGGGGGGAACAGTGTCAATGCTGCCTGCCTACACTCAAACTGTGTGCTGTCTCGCTCTTCCGCATTGACCTGTAGCACAAGGCTCTCACGCTGACCTGCCCTGTCAGCCTGTCTTTATTGGACACTGAATGAAGAAAAACAGAGCAACAGCGTTAGATCTATACTCACGTCAACACATCTATGGCAACATTGCTTTACAAAAGCTGATACCATTATGCAGTGTGGCTAACAACAAGATAACCTTGGCTAGGCTATAAGGCTATTAAACTATAGTATTTGTTAGCAAAATGGCTAATGTTTTAAAGAATTAACACCAGAAACAGTACATAGCGTTACCCAGAGCCCTATAGTAGTCTACTATAGTAGTAGTATAATAATAATAATAATAGTAGTTATACTATAGGGCTCTGGCGTTACCTAGCTTTTGACAGCTAATGTTAGCGTAACCCGGAGCAATAGCTAGCTGGTTAGTACCGGTTACCTTCTTACCTTCATAGTTGTGTATATATGACGCAGCATATAATTTGAAGCCTTTATCGAGTTTGCTGGCTGGGGCTTTAGTCGTCCGGCAAATCCGATGAACACCTGACATTTTTAATTTCGGAAGCTCTTGTAGGCAGCGGGTGTAGAAGGTTGTCATTTTCAAACAGGAAATGAATCGGCCGCTATGAGTAGAATGCGGAAGTGACTGTGCATGTAGCCTATAGAGTAGACAGATCTAACAGGTGGTCCTGATACTTCATAATAAATCCATTAACATCCTGCTATTTTTTGTTCTAATTTTACTAAAACTTGACCCAGTTTAAGATTAAAGCTATCTGTGATCTACTATTGGGATATATGTGCAGCTATCATGCCTCCAAAGGCAGAGATGTTCACAAGTCTTTTTTTGCAAGTCCAAGTCAAGTCTCAAGTCTTTGGTCACGAGTCCAAGTCAAGTCTCAAGTCTTTGTGGGGTGAGACTTGATCAAGTCTCAAGTCTTTGGTCACGAGTCCAAGTCAAGTCTCAAGTCTCTAAAAAATAAAAGTCTCATGTCTCTTCTGGTTGTAATAAGCCTTCTATTGTCTGCTGCTATCCAGTCTGTTAAGAATACTGCACAGCTATATCTAAGAAATTCAAAGCATGTACTGTATTATTATCACTCCTATATCTATTAGCATACAGTATCAGTACTGATTAGTTGTTTGTTATATGATCACTTTAAACAGGCTATTGCAATGCAATATGAGGAAAAACATCACACTTTAGCTAAATGCAAACAACTTATAAGCAAAACACTTCAGAATCAGAATCACAAATACTTTATTAATCCCCCGCAGGGAAACTGTGTTAAAAGTACTTCAAAGTAAACATTTGTTCTGTGCCATTTGCAACTAAACAACTATTGCTGCAATATTATCTGAAATATACTGAACTGGTGATATTAAAACATGACCTGTTCCAAAAGAGATATCTACCATTAACACCATTTACCAGCCAAATGCTGGTAAATCATGCAAGTGGCTGGTACTGTATGTTGCACGCACCAGCCACAAATAACAATGGCAATCTATTGAGTGGCTGGTAAAATTTCAACATTCACTAGGCTAGCCATTTGGCCAGTGGACAAAAATGTTAAAATGTGACCTCTGCAACCGTATTGTTTAATTACACTGGGTCTCTAATGACATCTTTTAAGTCTACTATAAATAAACATATTCCTCTATCCTCTCACTCAAACCCAGTGTAATGGTAACCTGATAAACCTGTAACATTAACGTTACGTGGTCAACAATAAACCTGTAACCTGCCTATAAACCGACAGATGTATTTATGTATGTAACTATGTATTTTTCTACGTTTAACGTTAGCCAGTAGATGGTGGCAGCGGAACGTAATGATTAACGTTACCGACCTTTTTTATGTCATGTCAAGAGTTGGATGTCAACGCCACTCAACGCAAACAAGTGTGACAAGCAAACATTCACTCATCTTTTCAAATATTCAGTTACAAAGCTAGTAGCAAGCTAAGTTAACATTACATAGCTGATGCTGAGCTAAACATGTTTGCTAACCGTCCATATGCGTTAATGTGACTGACCTCTCCGGGTGAGTTTTCAAGTGCCTGATGAAATTTGACGTTGTTGCACCAGCATCCTTGATTTTAATATTGCAGACTTTGCAGTGTGCGCTCCTTTTGTTGGTGCCGCCGGCGTTTTTGTTCGAAGTTTTTATAGTTGAACCTGCAAGCGGTACAGCTGCAGGTGTGCCGCCGGTCGCCATGGTGTTACCATGATGTTAATGTTAAAGGTGGGGTAGGTACATTTGAGAAACCGGCTCGAGATACACTTTTTGTTATATTCCATGGAATGCTCTTAACATCCCGATAGCCGGCCCGGCTAAAATAACTGGATGGCCTACCTGCCTGTCAGCCTCCCATCGGGGCACAAACTTATCTCGTGCCCTCATGTGCGCGTTCGTGTGTGTTGGAGGAGGGGCTCTGTAAGGAAGTGGCAGATTTTCTCCGGTTGTGTATTTTCAAATTCTAGCGATCTCGAGCTGGTTTCTCACACTTACCTACCCCACCTTTAATACGCCAAAAATAGAAAACACAATGATTGTTCACGAGTCCCAAAACACGAGTCCAAGTCGAGTCTGAAGTCTTTTGAGCAGGAGTCCAAGTCAAGTCTGAAGTCTCTGTGTGTGCGACTTAAGTGCGACTCGAGTCCGAGTCACAGACTCGAGTCCCCATCTCTGTCCAAAGGTGAACAAGACGACTGCTAGCTTAACCAGTAGCATGGTTGAGGGAGGCTAAGGATCAATGCAACAACATGCTAGAGGACATCCGCAGAATTGTAAGGGAAGTGATTCAGGATGAAGTTTCCTCGCTCAAGACAGACATCCAGCTTGCAATTGCACCAGTAAGAGCTGCATTGGATGAATGTAAGACTCAACTTGCTGATCACCCTGGCCGCCCGGATTGACTCTCTGGAAGCCCGCAGTACTCAGCTAGCTAAAGACAATGCTAAATTACAATTGAAAACAGATGACCTGGAGAATAGAGGGAGACGTTGCAATCTACGTATTGTTGGAATACCATAAGGTGTTGAACAAGGCAACTCTACTACGTTCATCTCTAACATGCTTCACGAATTGTTTTACCGGACTGGAGAAAGCACCGGTACTTGACCGTGCTCACCGTGTACCCGCTTCCCGACCTAAAGACGGAGAGCGCCCATGCTCCTTCCTGTGTAAAGTTCATCTTTTTCAAGTGAAAGAGGAAATACTGAAACTCTCACGTCAGAAAGGCAAGCTAGGTCTGGGTGACACCCAGATTTTCATATTCCCTGACTACAGCGCAGATTTGGACAAGCGCAGAGCGGCATATAATGCAACCCAGTCTCATGGCATTTCGTGTTCACCAAAACGATTTTTAATCTATTGATTCATGTTCACCAACACGATGTTCCCCTTTTTTTCGTGTTGGACAGCACGATTTTAAAAGCAATGTATTTCTACTGGTAATGACGCTCATGGAAGCACGGCATTCGTTTGTGTCGGCTGCCCTTAAAGGCAATGTGAGCGTCCATTCTCATTGGATAACGGAGAATTGTACACCCGGAAGTAAGTATTCCCCTTACTGTCGATTGACTGTCGATTGATTTTACAGTGATATCTGCACTACTCATCGACTAAAAAACACCAGATTATCCTTGTTAATTACACAACATTGATTGGTTTAAATTGTGTGCAATGCTTTTGTATTTTTCCCCTTCGATTCGGAGAAACAAATATTTTTTCGGAGTAAAGTATAGCAGAACTACACTACCCAGAATCCCCAGCTATCGTTTAGGACTACACCATGTGCTCTGTTTGACAAACCCCGTGATAGTCCTCAAGCTCTGTGATTGGAGAGTGTGCTCCGAGGGTTACCGAGCCTCGAACAGCACTTGAAATGGGATGGAACCACGGCAGACTGTCCAAAACTGGATTTGAACGGGTCCACCGCGTCCCCCCCTCCCCCACCCCGTCCCCAGAACTACACATGCTGGCTATTCTGTTTCTCAACATGTTCTCTATCTATAGCACGTCTCTACTGGGAGTTGTAGTTTTAAAAGACGTTTTCATATTTCCCATAATAAGAAGTTGCCCGTATTAAACTGTGTACATCCCTGGAGGTTTAGGGGGTAGGAAACACTCAAATTTAAAACATATAATTAATAAATGGGTGAAAATTGCTTGTGCCCATAATGGGCAGCATTAATATATATATACACACATGCCAGCTAAGGTCAGAAGAGCTTTATTTAACAGCTGGTCTTATGTTTGTGACCCCTGTTGTTAATTGATAACATTACATTACATTAATTGATAAGCCTGAAACATGCACTTGTCAAGGTTCAGAGGCACATTTTGCAAATATGGCAGTAGCCATCGATCAGCTTAAGATAAGATATACTTTATTGATCCCAAGTTGGAACATTTGCGTTACATCAGCATGTGTAACAGTTGTATGCAGTGGTGTTTATTTGTAAATCATTTAGTATAATCACACAAATTCTGTGTTTTATATTTAACAATTCTGTGTTCTTTATTTATTGATTGTTCAATACCTGACAAGGCCGGAGATTAAATATCTACATAGATCTTATAAGAGTATAATACATTATGTATAATATCAGTTAAAATAAGTGCTTCAACATAGTTAACATTGCTGGAGGTATGCACAAATATTGATAGATGTCTTGTAATGCACTATTGAGGAACCTGCGACCCAAGTTTTTCATTCAATGCATAACTACACCATAGTTGTGTGGGCCTATATGATATGTCAATAAACCTTAGAAAATCTTGAAATCTTGAAAGGGATGTGCAAAATAGTCATTATATACAGTCTTTAATTAACTATTAGTAGAGAATAACGAGTAATGAATATACTTTATAGGGATCCTATTAATATCTAATAATAAAAATAATGAAATTCAATAACATGCTTTAACCACTAGGTGTCCCTTTATATCAGCTGTGCACCTTTATGGTGTAAATACAGTCTATCTACCAATTGGATCAAATATAAAAGTCAGCCGAATTAGTGTTGATACTGCAAGGAGACGTATTGTGTGAAAATAAATGTAAGATGTTGTTTAATGGCTGATATATTTATGATCCACGTCACGTTTTCAGTTCCTCATGTTTGTCTAGAAGTCTTCTCATCAGGGCTCTATAAATACAGAACTACGGCAGATATGTAATATTTAATGCAGCCGAACCGTGTATTACAATGCCGTTATGTGATGACTTTCAAAGAGAAAAGCAAGCACACTCGGAATAAAGTAGTATTATTATTATTTAAAAAAATGTTTTCGGTCTGTTTCCGGTATTAGTTAATGACGATGTGCTGTGAGATGTGAGACTGGAATTGCACAGGGGAAATAACGTAGGCTATCTTTAGATGCGGATTTTGTTAAACTAATATGTTTGCGCTGTGGACCAACACTATACATTGACGGGGAAGGGGGTAGCAATAAAGATAACACCATTAAACAGTTACACAACATAACAGAAATAATATCGATATGAAATGAATGAAAACTTCCTGAAGTAATCTTCGTAATAACTAGCAAACTAAAGATCATGTACATCCACTGTACACATAATCTGAAATAACAACTCATATTTCTCGCATCAAATGACATCAAAACGCATATTAATGGCCAAACTAACTTTAAAATAGGCATTTTCCACCGAGAATAAAACGAAGTTCGGCCATGTTTTTTTTTTCTGCAGGGAGAAATTTGAAGATCACGTGACATAGACGCCAGCCACACATACAGTCGGTGACGCGTCACAGTTGGGGGCGGGGCATTTCGAGGGGGAAAACAATCCTTTCCCCCTCGCCCGGAGCACTGTAAGCGCGCGGATTTTAAATGTTAAACAAACATGTCATACATTGATTCATTGCAGCCCATTTCCAGGGATAGATACCTTAACATTTTGTATTTAATAGGATCGGATTATTGTCCATATCTTATTAAAGAGTGGACGAATGATCCGACTGAATGGCCTGAAGTTTCATTCCCGGATATCTTCTGCTACCTGGTTGAATCACCCGGTAAGAGGCAAAATCACGTTAACTGATTAATTAAACCTCACATAATTTATATGTCTAACAAGGAAATTAGCACGTTTTAGTGAATTTGTTCATCACACAATGGTTGTTATTGCACAATAGCCATCATGAGCTGCATATACATATTGGTTATTGACGACTCGGTACGTTATCACGCAGGGATTTACACACACACGCCTAAAGAACTATCGGTCCCTGGAGGCACACAACTTTTTTACAAGTGGCTTTGTTGGAGTTGTGCTCCATCATAAACTACCTTCATCGGATACCTACCTGTTCCGATGTGATGTAAAGCCATCCTGGAGGGTGACAGAGAAGCCGCAAAGGCTGGCTTCCGCATCTGCCAAACTATGCCATACCTGTGGGTTTCATGTGATGGCTATGTTTCCTGTGACTGCTGTGGTGAGGGTGTTATAGAGGCTAAGTGTCCTTACAGGTGGGGGCAAGACACCTCTACTGGGTACCAACAGTGGCTTGAGGACAAAAGAGGACATCTGGAAAGTCTGACAAGCTTAAAGGGATAGTGGAAATGGAACCTCAAATAGTTTCGTTTTAACTTATATACAAGCATAATTACGTACCAAAACAATCACACCTGATTAAAAAAAATATAATAATTGCCTTACGCATGTTAGAAGCACTTTATTGCAGCTTCCCCGAAGTTTTTTAGAATCGAAATGTTCGACTCAGCCAAACCGGAAGTGACGAAAACTCAGGAAGACGATACGATAACAAACCATGGCGTCTATGCAGAATGAACGTGGAAGGGCAAATATACCAGACAAAGAAGAAGGATTGTACGAGGTATCCAGTGATGACAGCGAGTCAGAAACATCCTCTCGGCTTTCCTACGAAAATGTCGTTTTAGGAACTGAATCTGAATCTGGTTCAGTAAGCGACGATGGTGACAATATTGAGCCAGACGATGGACCATTACGTCCTTATTTGTTCGAGCCCGAGCCCGAGGTGATGGTTCACGGCATGGGCAATGGCGAGGATGACCAGGACCAGGCGCCAGATGATGCACCCCTACGCACAAATAATCTTGACTGGTAGGTCCCTAAGCATAGCTCACGCATCTTAAGATCACCTGTAGCCTTTACAAATATTAATCATTGTTAACCAGTTAAGCCCGAAGGTCCCCCCAGTGGACCCCTCCCACAGTTTTTTTTCTCTCACATGTCTCAGGGCTTCTTAACATTTATGAAACTATTAATGTTTCATACCCTTTTAAAGGTAAGAAACTCCGCTAACTGACAATAAGAACAATTGTTAGCTAGAAAAAACACAAGAGTAATACCAAGCCTTTGAATTAGCATTGAGCGAAACAATGCTAACTAATGCTAACGCTTTTTTACACACAACACACGGTAGAAATGCCCTTATTACTATCTTAACTGCACAAACAAGATATACGATTTAAAGCTGAGACTCCACAGATTCCACACATGTAATGTCATCACTGTAAGACCTCGAATTCCTGGAGCTATCAGCCAGAAAAGAGAAAGTAAACAACATCCGGGTTCCAAAAATATTACAATAATTACGTCTTACCTTTTTTGATTTGTGATCAAAAGTTGTGTTCAACGGAATAAAAACGCATCTCAAGGTTAATCCAATGTCGTTGTGTCACGTAGAATTTTTCTGTCGCACTACAGCCATACAAAACACATCTATTCACCATAATAAAGGTCGGTTATTCACATGCAAATGCTATTGAATGTCCGCCATTGTTTGTGCCCGTCTTCCTATGCTCTCGTCATCACCCGAAGATTCCCGACGATTCCCGAAGTATTTCGTTTCATTGAGAGGGCGCAGTAAAATTGAAAATAAAATGAAACTAGGCGCATGAAATAAAAAAAAATTGTTTATTATGCTTATTTTTAATAAAAATACATAAGTTAAACCTAAAATTCGCGGATTTCCACTATCCCTTTAAAGAGAAGTCATGCATATGTCACTCAGGTATTTCAATATTTCACCTGCATATACCTGCACACCTCTAATAAGTCTGGAGCATTTTGTGCAATTATCCAAGATAATTATCCACGGATGGCATACTGTCTATAATGTACATATTAGTGTTATGATGATTGCATTGCATTTGATTGCATTTGACAGGTCCAAATGCAGATGTTTGTTACCAAACGGATGTATGCAGACTTCATCACTTGGACTCCTCAGACCTGCCTGATATTCAGAGTACAAAGAGATGAGGACTTCATCAGTGGTGCCATTAATGTGATGCAAACATTTTGGTCACAACCAGTGTTGTGCTAGTTACTGAAAACCAGTAACTAGTTACCATTACTAGTTACTTCATTTCAAAAGAAACTCAGTTACTTTACTAGTCACTTACACAAAAAAGTAATGCGTTACTTTGAAAAGTAACGTGTTCGTTACTTTGAAAAAAATTGCTCCCATGAATGCCCTTATAGCCTTCCTTTCAGTACTGTTATTGCATTGGAGAATAATACAATCTGTTGATCAACTTGACATGCCTTATATGCAATCTGGATTGCATCGATATTAGCTGGCTTTCCATTTTTGTATATTCTTTCTCCAGGTAGTTGTAAAAAGTTTTCCGTCCCATATGCCGTGTGCCGCCCGGACATGCTATCATGCTAACTAGCTCCCTGAAAGCGGGTGACTCCACTGTAGCAATAGCCTGCATGTGTTCTACAACATACCGTGCAATGGCTTTATCGACTTTTCCCTGGCCAGCAGTCCCTCGGTTAAAATCCAGCCGCTGTTGCTTAGGTGGAGGTGGAGTGGCGTCGGCTGAGTCTCTGTGGTCTTAGTTACTAGCTTCGTCCCAGCATGTTGTTTTTGCAGATGTTTTAAGAGATTTGAATGACTGGTTTGGGCAGTAGATAGGCTCTTTGACCCGCCAGGACACAACTTACATTTAACAGAAACTTTCTTTTCTTTGTGCTCGACAAAAGTGAAATAGTGAGAATATCTCCAGGTGGAGAAACTAGACTTGAGCTCCGCCGCCGCCATGATAGTCTTGTTAGTAAACAACACAAACACGCCCACAGCGCGTCTCCGCATGTGACACAGGAAGTATCTAAGTACATTTACTCAAGTACTGTACTTAAGTACAGTTCTCATCTCTGTTCGCCTGGCTGTTGACTATATAAAAAAAACTAACGGAGTAACGCACCATGTAGTAACGGTATTACTGTAGTTACTGAATTAAAAAAGTAATGCGTTAGAGTACTAGTTACTGCCAAAAATAACGGCGTTACAGTAACGTCCCAACACTGGTCACAACACATACTACACAAACTTCGGGAGCTGAAAGATGCACAGGTAGGTGGTTGAATTTCCTATCAGTGTAAAAATGGCAACAAATAAGTCACTGTGACAGAGTTACATATTTATTTATACCAATTCACTTTGAAGCATATTATAGCTATTTCATTCAGTATCAACATAGAATACTAGACTATATGTACACAATCAAATATTGTTCTTGTGTTCTTTTCAAAGGGGGTGAACTCATTCATGATAAGCACTGCATATGTTTCTGCTAAGTAGGCAGAACACAGTCCAGTCGAAAGCAGCACAGGGAGTGACCCATCAGGCAACACAAGTGGCAGCAGAACATCAGGCATCAGAGGCAGGGTGACAGGCATCAGAGGCAGGGCGACAGGCATCAGAGGCAGAGCGTCAGGCATCAGAGGCAGGGCGTCAGGCATCAGAGGCAGGGCGTCAGGCATCAGAGGCAGGGCGTCAGGCATCAGAGGCAGGGTGACAGGCATCAGAGGCAGAGCGTCAGGCATCAGAGGCAGGGCGTCAGGCATCAGAGGCAGGGTGACAGGCATCAGAGGCAGGGTGACAGGCATCAGAGGCAGGGTGACAGGCATCAGAGGCAGGGTGACAGGCATCAGAGGCAGAGCGTCAGGCATCAGAGGCAGAGCGTCAGGCATCAGAGGCAGAGCGTCAGGCATCAGAGGCAGAGCGTCAGGCATCAGAGGCAGAGCATCAGGCATCAGAGGCAGGGTGACAGGCATCAGAGGCAGGGTGGCAGGGTGTGCAGCAGCAGAGCAGCACTGAGATCAGTTCAGGGACCTGTGGAAAGACAAACAACAGGTGGTTTTGATTAGAAAGATCCATTATGTCACTGAAACCTGCTAAATGGCACAATTGGAACAATAATGACTTCTTTATTGTATAAAAAAGTTGCATAAAATATTGTTCTCTGATGCTCATTATTAAATGACTGCACATTGATTTTGTTCTGACTCTCAGATTCTGTAACGGTTGTACATGACACTGCCAGACAGGTTCATTAGTGCTGCACAGACATGCACAATCCTATCAATCATGGCCTCTTCTCTCTTCTGTCTCTCATCCTGCAGTCTCTTCACCAGGCGCAGAGGAAGTGGGCCATCCAGAATGTGGTCCCGGCTCTTCAGGGCACCAATGACTCTGCAGACCACAGATCACATGTTGTTAACATGCTGTTTATCTACATTGTTATGTTCGAGTTTCACAGGAGTAGCACAGTTGACCGTTATATCATATCGTCAGTGCATTGTGTCCTATAATTAGTGTTTCTTTTTCATGTTAAAGTGAAGAAAGATCCCTGTTAACTTCCTGTTATCCTGTTCTCTTGATATTGCACTAAATGTGAACAACAGTTCAATGTATTTAAATATAGAATAACATGTTAAAGATAAAATGTTATCTGAAGACACCCTACAAAGTAGGGATTACACATGTACTCGTTGATGTGATTAATTGAATAACGTCTCAGCACTTGTTAACCCGGATCTGTTACAGTAATTAATTTAGTTAGGGAAATGTGAACCACGTCAGCGGCAAGTAGCAACAGTGATTTGATGATGCAGCACACTCTGAATACCAAAAACATTCAAATGTACATACTGTATGAATCTGACTGCTGACTCTATACTTACCAATGTGAATTCTGATGTTCGAAGTCACACGAGAATTTGCAACATCTTCGGCTGACAGTTGTTTTCGGCCCCTCGTGAAAGACGGTGTGATGAGCTGTGCACCCAGAACAGCAAAGTCATCCTTCAAAGTGAAGCCCCTGTCAGCTAAAATCTGAAATAAACATAACGAATACTTAAAAACACTACTTTACTTCAACAGCAACTCAAAAATGGTAACTATGGGTAAATAATAAATTCACAAATAAGACTTAAATTAGAAAAAAAAAAACAGTTCAATTGTTACCTGATCTCCTGCATGGTGGAACTTCTGAGATAAGAAGTCTGAGTTCCTTACAATATGCACATCTGAAGCCCTCCCTCCCCAGCCTTTGGACTTTGTCTTTTTATGTGGGAACAGCGAGGGTGTGTAGTCTGGGTGGGCTATGTCCTTGTTTTTTTAAGCCTAGGGCAAGACAGTTCACAAACGAAATGAGAAGGGGATAGAAGGGGGTGTGAAGGTAAACTTCTGTTGTTGCAATGTTGAGGTAGAATGAAGGAGTCTGGAACCGTTGTTAGCCAAAAGCACTGAAGAGTTTTATTGGAGAAAGTACAGACAATAACGGCCGGGAGATCATCTTAGTTTCACACATGTCCAGTGCTCCACCAGCGATCTCTGAACCAAAAGACACAAAACATCTAACCAACACGAGGAGAGGCGGGCTTCCAGAAAGCCCGCGTATAATCAATAGCCGATGCGAGACAATGGTCTGCTTGTCTCAAAGAGATCCTGCCAGGTCTCAAACCCCCCATGGATATAGGAGAAGTGTTTGACCTGTGACCTCAACCTACAGAGGAGTCTTTGAGTGACTACAAGCAGATGTTTGCAGTATCACAGACTCTAAGGAATAATAAGAGATTCTATAAACAGATCAGATTAAAATATTCTCTTACAGATTCACTCTTTTTATCAATCTATTGATAACCAATTAACATTAGTCTAAGAATATTTCAGTCAATACTTAAAATCAATAGGCGTCCTCAGAGTTGGGTGGGCTCAGATACATTCATTACATTAAAAATAGAACAAGATTGAAAAACACTTCAATCACCATGATTGAACACAGTCAATCATAATAAAAATCATCTCTCTTCAGTGCTTGGCATTTTTGTCAAAAGGTACAATAATAAACACATGGGGTACAAAATATTATAGCAAAATATATGTTTCAAAAATAAGATCTTTTATCATTTATCACTCTGTTAATCTCATTCATCAAACAAAGATTCTAAATCAGCTTACATCTTAAAGATTTACTTTAAGGCAATTACTTATTAAAAAACACAATTAGAATTTAGGATTATAAGAAATCAATTGAGGTATAATTTAGGATTATGAGAAATCCAATTGAGGTATAAATCAGAATCATGAGAGATCCAGCTAAGGTTCCTAGTTTAAGGTATAAATTCGCAGTGATGAATCGATCAATCTGTAAACTGTAAAGTTACAGTGTCCTCAATCTTTAACATTACTTTACGTTTACTTCATTACGCTTTATTCAAGAGTAAGGCACTTAGTAATACATTTATTTCATTCAAATACACTTGTTCAAAATCTGAAAAGGAAAATCAGACATTTTATTTGTATCACAACCTGCAAAGGAAAAATCAGACATTTGTCCTTTAATCCAGTGTATCAACTGTAATCAATTATCAAAACATCTGTTCTTTATTCAGAATATCAACTTTAAACAACATCTCAATCGTTGAATGGAGGTACCCACGGGTCGGAGATCACGATGGAGACCCAGGGGTCCGGAAGCTCGGCATTGTACATTAATATTGTGTCCTGTACAGTTGAATGTCCAACTAGCCTTTGTGGGGCCTGGAGGGCAGTCTTGGCAACCCTTCGTATGGCTAATTTAACTACAGTGATCAAACAGATCACTAGGATTAGCACAACCAAGATAAACACTGAAACAGTAACAACAAATTTAACCAGCCCCGCTCCCCAAGATCCAAAAGTTCCACTTAATTCCCCAAATGTAAACCCATTATTTTATTCCCCTGGCAGTATCATGAGCCATGTCCATAACTTCAGGTGTGGCATCAGATATGAAAGAACAGCACTCACTTCCTATCACCTTGCATGTTCCTCCTTGGGCCGCTAAGAGGAGGTCAAGCGCCATACGATTCTGTAGTGCTACTGTCCTAACTTCCTGCAATTCTTTGTGTTCAGCTAACATCGCTGTGTTGGTTACATTTAAATGATGTTCTACCACTTTAGACAATGCGACAATTTCCTGCTGAGTAACATAAATACCGTACCAAGGCAAGAATAGGCTAGCTATCTGTTGTCCTTGTGTAATTGACCTGCTGTTCCTGTGTAGAGAGGGAAGTATTGCTGCAATCTCAGTAGCCTCTACTTTACGGATTAAAGGGATTAGGTAGGCTAGATAACAGGTACCATAAAAAACATCATATGGCACACATCCATAGGCCCGGTCCCCACAAACTAAGTAAACTCTCTGTGGGAGGGGAATTCTGGCTATATGTACTCTCACTATGGCATTACAGTCGCTGTGTCCCACATCAGGAGAGGTGTGAGATCCTACTCCATTCTGGAAACAGATGGACACATTCTTCCATTCATGTACAACAATTGGGGGGACATATACTGAGCAGTCACGTGTGGGGGCTTGCCTAAGGGTATTGGCTGCGTACAGTCATGTATTTTAACCTCAACGGAGTCCACTGTCCTAGAGCCGAACCAGGGCACCACTGTTACCAACGCTTCCACTAACAAAGCGGGTGTGTGTGGTTGCATTGTACATGTTGGACTTGTAAAGTTAGCTGAACAATTAGTCTGAGCTAGAGCTAACTGGAATCTATATTCAAAAGCTAGGTTAACGTATTTCTTCATATATATTAGTTTTAAAAACATCAAACGTTTGAAACCGTCAGGCAGGTAATCTTTATTTACTGTATCAACAATGAGAGAGACTAAGCCCTTGTACTGTAAAGGTTTTTCAGAGTCTATTGGGTAGGAAGGAGTGTAACAATCCCCAGCCTCATCGCTAATTCTAGATGCTATGTCATTCCAGTTTACTAAACCGTAATCAGCTTTTGTGAAAGGAATTGGGCTAAACATAGGAGAATGCATTGATTCTGGCATATTTTGGCACAACCAACAGTTGCTAACATTACGTTCATGTGCATAGTCTAACATTAAACTTACTGCAGAATTAGTTTTAGTTTGTTTATAAGGAGTAATTAAGGCCTTTTTTGAAGAATCTACCTCGCCTCCTGATTGTTTAAGTGGAGTAGATGGAACATTTGTTTTGCTATTTGGTCCAGTAACTGTGCATGCAGTATCACCTAGATTGGGAATGCGGTAATCTGGCTTCCGCACTGTACATTTTACCTCCTTCCTTATCAGTGCCTCGAACTGTTCTATCGTGCTACACCACAGTTCTGGGGGCATTTCTTCGATGGTGTTAAGATCCATCCTTACCCCCTCTGGTGCGACCATGAACCGAGAGTACTGGTTTTCTGGATATAACTCCCATGTTGAGTAAACTGAGAACACAGGAAACACAATAATACAGTTAGATGAGTCACATATTGAACTTGGGCAGTTAACGGCAATAGTCTCTGACTTATGATCAGGGAGGGAGACAATCCTCCTTATTCTCCCTCCTTTTCTCTCTCTTTGTGTCTCTTGCACCATACTGAGTGTCTGTGTGGTGTTTGGATACAACCTGTCCTTGTCGCTAGGCACTTCTTTGCCCGTTGGTGTTGTTTTGCCCTCAGGGTCTGGACCCTGAGTGGTCAAGTCGTCTGCGCTCTTAGATAAGAGCACCTTATTTTCTCCCTCAGATGGGCGAGGTCCCTCGCCACCTGTCGTTGGGATTGTCACAGCTTCATCTAGCAGGGCGTTCTTGGCCAGGTACAGTAAACCCAGAATGACGATGATGGTGACTGCCTTCACACGCCAGCATCCGGTAGAGGAGAGAGACGACATCTTGAAGCGTGAATCCACTCCGCTCTACCTTGTACTCTCAGGGCTGTTCTGGTCACTATTAATACCTGGAAAGGACCTTTCCACCTGGGAGACAAAGAATCTTTTTCAAGCGATTTGATTAGTACATTATCACCAATCTGAAAAGGGTGGGTGGGCTCCTCACCAGGCTGGGGGAGCCTGTCAGCCACCTGCCTGTGAAACTTTCTCAACATGTCAGTTAGATATTTGACATAGTTAGTCATGTAATCCTCTGTCCACAAAAGAGTGAGTCTGTGGGGCATTACTGGAGGACTAGATCCTGTGAACATTGGCCTTCCCATCAATACTTCGTGTGGGCTAAGCCCTGTCGTTGCATTTGGTGAGTTTCTGATTGAGCACAGAACTAGCGGCAGCGCGTCTACCCATTTTAGTCCTGTGGTCAACATTGTTTTAGTGAGTTTTTCCTTTATAGTCAAGTTCATTCTCTCAACCTGGCCTGAGCTCTGTGGATGATAGGGAACATGCAATTGCCATTTGAACCCTAACACTGTAGCTAGACTCTGGGTTATCTTAGAAATGAATGCTGGACCTCTGTCACTGTTAATCCCTGCTGGAACACCAAATCTAGGGACAACATCTTTGAGAAGACACTTTACAACTGTTCTGGCGTCTTCTTTTCTGGTAGAGTAGGCCTCTACCCATTTGGAGAACTGGCACACTATTACCAAAAGATATTTGAATCCTTGGCATGGTGGCATGTGCGAAAAGTCAATTTGCATATTTACAAAGGGCCCCGAGGGGGGCGGTAAATGTTCATGCTGAACTGGACCTTTTCTTCTTCTTGTCTGCTGGCATATCATGCATCTATCTACAAGGGTCTGTGTAGCTAGCAGAGGTGGGACCAAGTCATTGTTTTGCAAGTCCGAGTCAAGTCTCAAGTCTTTGCGCTCAAGTCCGAGTCAAGTCTCAAGTCATTGTTTTGCAAGTCCAAGTCAAGTCTCAAGTCAGGATGGGCAAGTTCAAGTCAAGTCAAGTCCTAAACTTTGACAAAACGAGTCATAAACAAGTCATTATGTGTTTTTCACTAAATGTAATGACATCGATCAACAGAATAATACTTAATAATCAAACAGCTCTTTATTAGTCACATTAATAATTTAATAATCCATTTTCTCTCTGCTGGTAAAGTAACGTGTGTTTTTCTAATTTAAGAGGGATCAGTAAGGTAAGGCTACCGTGACGGTTTGATTCAGAAGGAGTTTAATGGATAAGATCCCTGATGTTGAGGTGACCAGAATGTTTATTTCTACTGTGTACAACATGTTATAAGGGACCCACAATCTATCTTTATGCAAGGGATAATGTGCAGCGAGGCGGTCTCTATGGGGAAAAGAACACCTGAATCTAGATCCCTCTGCAGGTGGTACTTTAAGTATATTTTGATGCTAATACTTTTGTACTTTTACTTGTAACATTTTGAATGCAGGACTTTGTATTGTACAGGGTTCCTGCAGGTTTCGCCAACTCAAATTTAAGACTTTTTAACACTTTTTTAAAACCACTTTGAATAGAATTTAAGACCTATTTCACGGCAATAAAGTATAAAGGAAAATGTAAATAAAGAAGAAATACGTCCCATAATCACTTACAAAGTAAATGTATTCATGTTCAACATAAGAACAGTGACTGAACACAACAGCGTAACAGTACAGAACTGTGTTAGCGTGTTAGACAAAAAGTGTGTGTATGTGTGTGCGTCTGTGTGTGCTTGTGTGTGTGTGTGTGTGTGTGTGTGTTAGGGCTGTGCAATTAATCATATTTTAATCGCAATTACGATTTTGGCCTGCCACAATTACGAAAACAACATAATCGTAAAAAACGATTATTTTGCTTTGCTAGGTTGTGACAGTGCACTACAACATATTTGATCTAATTAATTTTTTAGTAATGTATCATTTATTTAATTAATTTTTGTATTGGTTTTTCAGTTGAATTATACGTTCAGGGTAATCAACAGTTAAAAAGATACTGTTCAAATTATTATCTGTTTTAAAGTTCAATAAATGGATGTTTTCAAAGTCAATGAATAATCATATTTAATAATCGTGATATTAATTATTGACCAACATAATCTTGATTATTGCCATAATCGAGCAGCCCTAGTGTGTGTGTGTGTGTGTGTGTGTGTGTGTGTGTGTGTGTGTGTGTGTGTGTGTGTGTGTGTGTGTGTGTGTGTGTGTGTGTGTGTGTGTGTGTCTCTGAGAGAGAGTGACAAGCGCTATATTCAGAGCTCTGCTGCCTTGGCTACACTATTTCATCGTTGCTGTTGTATGATTGGTGTTTAGCTACGGTATTTAGCGTCTACAGCACCTCCGCTTTTAGGGTTGACGTAGACCCAAACTTAGCCCGGAGGTCCCCCGGTGTTGTTGCGGGAGCTGCTGCATTAGCTGCTGCTGCACTAGCTAACGCTGCATTAGCTGCTGCTGCACTAGCTAACGCTGCACTAGCTAACGCTCCACTAGCAAAACAAACACTAATTTCTTTTGCAAAAGGTGCAGCGGGCTTCAAACACGTTCCCTCCACTGGTTTCAACCAAGCACTAAATTAGATGTTTTCCAACCAAATACGGTTGAACTTACACTTCCCCATATTTATTTGTAAGTAGATTCGAAGATAGGCTACATGAGCTTAAGCTTGGTTGCTAGGTTACTAGCTGGGTGTTCTCCAATAAGGGGCCGGGGGAAACAAAGTTAGTGATTACTGGTTCCATGTTGATTTAATTCAATACAAATTGTTGGGGGGAACTGAAAGGCTATTACTGGTTACTTTGCAGCCCGGACATTTCCCCCAAAACACATTTAGACGCTATCGCAACATAGAAGTACCTTTCAAATCCGATAATTTTTAAGACCTTCTGAATCATATTTAAGACCTTTTTAAGGCCTTAAATTCTGATTATCAAATGTAAGACTTTTTAAGACTTGTTAAGACCCCGCGGGAACCCTGATTGTAACTTTTTTTAATTGTCTGAACTTCTCCCACCTCTGACAATAAATCCTGAGTGTTTACCCTGCTCTGAAGGTTATTTTCATTTTACAAATCCTGCACTCAGCTTTGCTTTCTCCAATATAATTGAAAAGCAGCCAGATGCTGCTTCTTTTTTCGGTTTTCGCTCATTTCTTGACTTTTTCCGACGCGCTTGCATTTAAATCCGGCTCCCCGTCTCCCCGTCGCTCTGCACATGCTGTGCCCCCACCCTTCTTTCACATAATGGTATGATCCTAGTGTGTCCTCGCATATGATTGGCCGCATGGTGGCCCAGCTAAATAAAGACCCGCCCCTGCCTGCAAGGATTCTCAGCAAGAGTAGGAGCGGCTGAAGATTCTGCTTTCCCCGACGGGAGTCTGCTCTTCTAGCGGCAGCTCGCGATCGGCGTGTTGGAGACCTCTGAATTAAAGTAGCAAGTCACCTCAAGTCAGAAGGCTCAAGTCCAAGTCAAGTCCCGAGTCATTGGTGTTCAAGTCCAAGTCGAGTCGCAAGTCTTTTGTGATGTTGTCAAGTCGAGTCTCAAGTCATAAAATGTGTGACTCGAGTCTGACTCGAGTCCAAGTCATGTGACTCGAGTCCACACCTCTGGTAGCTAGTGTAATGCCTGGAGCAAACCATTGTGACTTTATAATCCCATTCATCCCTCCTTTTCCTACATGTGATTTGCCATGTGCAACATGTGCCAAAACATGGAGGAATGAACGGGGACAGACCATCCGGCCGTCTGGGTGGAGCCACAAGCTGGACTCAGCGTCAAGTGTACAACCTCGTCTTAGCCATAAATCTTTCTCCCTAACATCAGCGCGGGCTTGCATGTCCGCGACATCATTAAAGGAAGGCAAACAAATGGTTTCTGCGGGTTGTGTCGAGGGGCATTGGAGCACCATAGAAGAGGAGGAAACTGCTGCTTGTTTAGCCGCGGTGTCGGCTAACGCATTTCCATGCGAAATAGGATCATTAGAATTTGTGTGAGCAGCACATTTAACTACTGCTAGCTGTGCAGGGAGCAGGATAGCATCTAATAGCTCAGCTACTAACGCATGATGTTGAATAGGCTTACCAGCCGATGTTAAGAAACCGCGCATTTTCCACAAGACACCAAAATCATGGCACACACCAAATGCATACCTGGAGTCTGTGAAAATGGTTGCAACTCTACCTTCAGCCAAAATACACGCCCTGAGCAGAGCATACAACTCTGCAGCCTGAGCTGACGTGCCATTTGGCAAGGCCCGGCTTTCTAAAACTTCCCAGTCATTCACAACAGCGTAGCCTGCTAAGTGTACTGTGTCAGACGGCCTGCTCGCAGACCCGTCTGTGTACAGAATCATATCTGAATTAGGGATAGGGGTTTGCAACATATCAGCTCTGGGGGAGGAAGACATGTCAATCGTTGTGACGCAGTCATGTGTTATTTCAAAATCTGGAATTGGCACCAGTGTAGCTGGGTTTAGGGGGGGGGGAACGTTTAAGAGTGATGTGTGGACTTGAAAGAATTACAGCTTCATAACCAGATCGCCTTGCTGCCGTCATATGCTGAGTAGCAGAGGTGTTCAGAATATGCAAAACTGCATGTGGGACATGTACTACACAGTCACTGGCCAGTACAATGGGAGAGGATTGTTTTACAACTATCGCCACTGCGGCCACAGCCCGCAGGCATGAAGGCATACCAAGCACCACAGAGGAGAGTCGAGATGAGTAGTATGCAACAGGCCGGAAATTAGAGCCATGCTTCTGCACCAAGATGCCTGCTGCAAAGCCCCCCTTCTCATGGACGTGTAGATGAAAAGGTTGATGGTAGTCAGGGAGCCCCAGGGCAGGAGCAGATGTGAGGGCCTGCTTTAAGTCCTGAAAGGCAGTGTGCATGTCCTCAGACCACTGAACAATGTTAGGGGCAGCCTGCAGAGTGGCAGCACGCAGGACAGAATCCATCGCAGCATACTCAAAAATCCAGTGTCTGCAATAATTTGCCATGCCCAAGAAGGAAAGCATGTCCTTCTTTGGGCGAGGTGGTGGTACTTTGTTCAACAGACAAATCCTTGCTGGCGAGAGGAGATGGTGTCCATCCCTCAGAATGTGACCCAAATACGTGACCTCAGTCTGGCAGTATTGCAACTTGGCCAGGGATGCTCTGTGTCCGCATTCAGAAAGTCTTTTCATGAGCAGAATGGAGTCGATGCGACAGGCGTCTTTATTGGGAGAAGCTAACAACAGGTCATCTGCGTACTGAAGCAAGGTACTACCTCCTGTCAGGACCAAAGTGTCCAGATCTCTCCTCACAGCTGCTGCGTACACAGTAGGCGACTCAACAAACCCCTGTGGGAGGCGCGTGTATGTGATTTGTTTACCTTTAAAAGTAAATGCAAACAGATACTGGCTGTCTGGATGCAGAGGAACAGAGAAAAATGCTGAACATAAATCAATCACTGTGTAGTACTTAGAGTCCGGGGGCAGAGAAGCTAAAATCGAATTGGTGTCCGGCACAATTGGAGCTGTCGGAATGACAATAGCATTAATAGCTTGCAAATCTTGGACAAAGCGCCACTCATCAGGGCGATTGTGTTTAGGTATGGGTAGAATTGGAGTATTACAGGGACTAGTCGTGTAAATTAACACGCCCTGATCAAGCAAAGATTGGATGACTCCTTCAATCCCCAAAATGGCTCTATGGGGCAAATTGTACTGTCTGATAGCTGGCAATCTGGCATTGGCTTTAAGTGTTACTCGATGTGGAGGCGCTGAGGCAACAAAACCAACATGGTTCTTGTGTTTTGCCCATAATGCAGCCGGTACTTCTGAAAAATCTGAGGGGGGGCCATACTCTGTGGGGGGGGTTTGGTTGTAAATGAAGGAAAGTGCATTGTGGAAGAGCAATTGGCTCCGCGAGACGCAGCAGGAAATGCTCCCCTCCAAAGTTAATTACGTTAGGTGTGTGTGTGTGTGTGTGTGTGTGTGTGTGTGTGTGTGTGTGGAAAAGGGGAAAATGAGGCTTCCAGCTGGGCTTGGCAGCGGGCTGCCATGGCCCCCACCTCTTTTGGGTTACTGCCTGGTGTAACAGCCACCGTTATGTAGGGGAGGCTTTCTTCAACTTGGAGAACCTGCTGGGGTGTTGTGAGTCTGATGGGTAAAACACATCCTTGTCGGGAAATGAACAAATATTGTTCACTTGTCAACCGATCTGATTTGTTGCAAAAACCTCTTACTGATTGCGCGTAGTCATCTGACGGATTAAAGGCTGCTGTGCAATGACAATTCAACACAGGTCGCATAAGAGACATTAAAGACGCACAAACCGGAGAAATGCTAGCAATCTTCTGAATCCCTGTTGTGGAGAAAACAGAAATCATATTGAAATCTGGAAATGACCAACAATACAGGTTGTCTCGCGATGATTGAATGAATTGGACAGCCTGATAGACCTTACTGTCAGGAATTGTCAAAAACAATCCGTCTGAAGTGCAATGTATTGTTGCCTGTAATTTACATAGTAAGTCCCTGCCCATTAAATTAATAGGACTTCCATCTGAAATAATGAAAGAGTGTTCCACGTTTGATCCATTAATTGAAACATTAGTGTTCTCTGAAATGGGTTCGGACATAGAAATTCCAGCAACACCGATGGTTGTGACAAATGTATTGGTTGCTTCACACACTTTCTCTTTAGTACGCACGGCAGACAAGGTGGCTCCGCTGTCAATCAAAATATCTACGGCCGTACCACTAAAATCAACGGGCATAATTGGATCTTCACGCGGGTTATTGGAAAGGCGAATTGTTGTTGCTTGAATGGGTAAATGCTGTGATTCTGACCCTATATCTTCTTGGCACCACTATCTTCTATTAAATCCACTTTGTTGAGCGTTCTGCTCCTGGTTCTGTCTGTCATAACGTGGAGACTGCATTAATGCCAGATGTCTGGACTACTGGGGAAGGTTGGGGGGAAGTGCGGGCTGGGAGAAGGGGGGCTGGGTGAGGGGGGGGCTGTGTGTGCTGCTGGACCCCCCACCGCCTACCACATTGTCCTGCCCAGTGATCGGTTTCTCCGCAAACATGACATGGCATCAACTTTTTGGGATTTTTGTTCTGCTGCTGTCTGCTCTTATTATGATAATCCTGTGATCTCCCCTGATTTTGATACTGCTGTGTGTGGTTTTGTCCCTGCGTTTGATAAGCCTGGGTGTTTTGAGGCAATTGTTGAAGCAGTTGTGAAATTCTGGGAGTAAGAAATATTTGGCTCCTATGCAACGCACGCATTGTGGCGATAGTCGCTTTCCAAGATTTAATTTGCCATTCGGGAGTCGACATCATGTAGGCCTGAGCCGTTTCTGGGATTAAATTATGTAACAAGGTCTGTATGGCAAACAAATCATTACCGTCTCTTTTAATTCCCGCATTATTATCCCACACTGTCATGAAACGCTGGATAAATTCTGGGACATTTTCCGCTGGGTCTTGTACACATGCCGTCACTTGTGAGAAATCTGTGTGAGTTTTAGCGCATGCTCTGATAGCCAATGCGGCGACGTTTTGTATCCACGTGTCTCGCGTCTGTGTCGTGGGCCAGTCCCCTGCGGCTGTACACTCAGGAAATGTAAACTCGTCTCTGCACGTGGGCCAATCTGCCTTGTATGTTAAGATTATCAGCTGTTTAACATCATGAACCAAACAGTTATAAACTGAACAAATATTAGTCAACCATGACAGATACTCATCTGGACTTTTAGTGGGACTGGGAGCGTGGTTAGTGACATCAATGACCTCAGCGGGTGTCCAGGGTTTGCAAACTGGAACATCTCCTATCAGAATTTTCGGGGCGGTCACACTTTCTTCAGAATTATTATCCTGAGATGTTTGCTTTGTCGTGTACATTTTACGCTGGACATTATTTGAAAAACTGCTGCCGTACGGCGAACCTGGGTAATCTTGTAAAATGAGTGGCTGAGTGCGAGGAGTGGGGGTCAATCGCGGACTGCCATGTGAAACATTCCCCTCCCCCGCTGCTGTGCTCTGCTCGGCGTGTGCCGATTCTAATTCTCCATGTTGTCCTATCTGATATCTCAATTTATTTTCATTCATGATAGCTGCAGCTGTTATTAACAGATCATCATCGGAGTTTCTCGCAACGGGATTTGAGAGTTCTGTCGTACAGAGTCACGTCAGAGTGTCGTAATTATTTTCGTACAGAGAGATACAGCCTGCTCTCCGTCCAACAGCCCTGCGTCTGTCAAAATACAAATGAGCTGAGATGGGGTTGGAGTTTTACCTTGTCTTTTAATCCAATCATAAATTATGGATTTTGCAATGTCTGGAACATTCTCACCGTGTCTTTCCCTGAATCTGGACATGTTTTCTGATCTTACATCAAAAGCAGCCTCTAGGCTAAGCAAATGAAAACTTTTTGCACATTGAGCAACTTTATCAATAAGCGCCTTGAGCTCAATGGAGCCTCGCTCGCTGCCAACAGATTTTGCATTTTTCCTTTCTTCATAACCCCGCTTTTCTGCCAAAGTCATCCAGGCTTTCACACATTCTGTCATGTATCCTTGATCCCATGAACAATTTGAATTATCTTCCACCAGTTTAAATGCTTGCCACAACACGGCCATATCAAAACTACCTGTCAGAGGCCAATCAAATCGAATCAATCCTTTCTGATTAATCTGTTGTGAGTGTTCGCAAAGTAACGATGTAAACGGCATAACTTTAGACCAATCCAAAGTTCTTCCGACAATTCCAGACGGCATGTTTGGAGAAAACAAATGCGTGTAGTGGTTTTCTGCAATCGGGTTTTTTTTAAGTGTCTTTGTGCGTGAAATGGTTTTCCTCTTACCAACTGAATCGTTTGTGGAGGCAGTATTACCCATGTTTAACGGTTAGTACAATAAAACAAACACTGCAATTAGACAAACAAACATGTACTCGCAACAAAATCAGTGCCCTGGCCAAAAAATCATCCAGTTTAATTTAGTTCGAGAATTACGGAAAACGTCAACGGGAGCACTGAAATATCTGTTTAATATGGGCTCTTCTCAGCCATATTCAATCTGTTGATGAGCAATAAACTACCTTATTCTCAATCAAAACCACTATGCAAATGTAGTGGTAAAACTGCTCAACCGACCGAGAGCAGCGATTGTTTTAATTAATTCAGTGCTTTTTTTTTTTTTTTTTTTTTTTTTTAAACAACAGCCAATTCAATAATCCGTTAGTTTATTAAACACAGTGTGAACGTAATATTCTGCCACGACCCTTCCCATTTAATAGCTCAATTTAGTTCTTGAGCTTATGGTGTGATTAACAGAAAATACAAGTCTGTGTTCTTAAACATTACTCGTGTGCCGCTCACCACAGGGGGGAAGGGAATTCGCCCTCCCTCCTGCAGGCCTGAGCAGACACCCGAAAACGGATTGGTCTGATTTAAACCCATGGAAATCTCAAGAATTCGGCAATTTGTTTCAATTACAAATCCTCACATTGCTTCTTTTTTTTTTTAAACAGAGGTTCCACCTTGCTGATGCTTTCCTTAAGGTCTCTCCGAATATTTGCAGTGTGTGATTGTCCAGTAATTTAATTCTAGAAACCACACACAGCGGAAATCGTTAAAAGTCGATGTTCCGAGGTTATTTATTAGCCCCAAATATTCTTATTGTTTTATACATGAGCTGTGCTTGCTTTTGTTGGCACATGCCCCAGCAGCATTCACAGGAAGGACCGGCCAGGATAGAAATCCCCTAGACACCGATTCCTCAGGTTATAATTAAGCCTTCAAATGGTGGAGAGACCAAAACAAATTGCACTCGCGCAGTTTCACAGATAATTTTGATACCGTCAATCACAGAGTCTGGTAAGGCAGTTGTTCAAATAGATTTGAAAAAAAGCACTTACCAGCCTTCTGAAGAAATCTCGGTATCCTGTTCGATAGACGCCAAAATGTGAAGGTAAACTTCTGTTGTTGCAATGTTGAGGTAGAATGAAGGAGTCTGGAACCGTTGTTAGCCAAAAGCACTGAAGAGTTTTATTGGAGAAAGTACAGACAATAACGGCCGGGAGATCATCTTAGTTTCACACATGTCCAGTGCTCCACCAGCGATCTCTGAACCAAAAGACACAAAACATCTAACCAACACGAGGAGAGGCGGGCTTCCAGAAAGCCCGCGTATAATCAATAGCCGATGCGAGACAATGGTCTGCTTGTCTCAAAGAGATCCTGCCAGGTCTCAAACCCCCCATGGATATAGGAGAAGCGTTTGACCTGTGACCTCAACCTACAGAGGAGTCTTTGAGTGACTACAAGCAGATGTTTGCAGTATCACAGACTCTAAGGAATAATAAGAGATTCTATAAACAGATCAGATTAAAATATTCTCTTACAGGGGGTGAAATACATTTTAACTGCAGAAAGCTCTGAAGCTACCACCAGTGTTGTTAGCATAGCTGTGTTTTTGTATACTCAAGCAAGGTAGCCTGCATAACGTAGTAGTTAGTTAACTTCTCTTAAAACTAGTAATTGAACATTCAAGTTAACTACGAAACTATTTAACACTGTTATTGTGTGAATAACGTTGTCATACCTGTAATGAAGTGCTGACTACAGACGTACATGTTTGGATTTTGGATCCCACAGGTGGCCAAACTCCCGACGGATCGCTTGAAGCCACCGGGTTCTTCTCCTGGGCTCTGGGCTCCCATTGGGCAAAATATAAAATGTTAGATTTGGATTTTTAAGCTTGTTAGTTGTACAAAAGGGCACACAGCAGCTTCTGGGCATTGTGGAAGCCGGTTTGTTTTCCCCCTCAGCGCAAACCGGATGTGACATTTTGTGGGCGTTCCCTCGCTTGCCGACTATCTATTGGAATGAATGGTGAAAAAAAACGGGGTTTGTCAAACAGAGCACATGGTGTAGTCCAAACGATAGCTGGGGATTCTGGTTAGTGTAGTGTCTTCTGCCATCCTTTACTCCGAAAAAATATTTGTTTCTCCGAATCGAAGGGGAAAAATACAAAAGCATTGCACACAATTTAAACCAATCAATGTTTTGTAATTAACAAGGATAATCTGGTGTTTTTTAGTCGATGAGTAGTGCAGATATCACTGTAAAATCAATCGACAGTAAGGGGAATACATACTTCCGGGTGTACAATTTTCCGTTATCCAATGAGAATGGATATTTTTCACATTGCCTTTAAGGGCAGCCGACACAAACGAATGCCGTGCTTCCATGAGCGTCATTACCAGTAGAAATACATTGTTTTTAAAATCGTGCTGTCCAACACGAAAAAAAGGGGAAAATCGTGTTGGTGAACACGAATCAATAGATAAAAAATCGTGTTGGTGAACACGAAATGCCATGAGACTGGGTTGTATAATGAGGTGAAGGCTGTGCTTCGCAAGGCATACGTCAGGTATGCGCTCCTTTACCCGGCACGACTGCGGATCACTTTCGGCAGTGAGACGAGGATTTTCGACTCTCCCCAATCCGCGATGGAATACTACACTACGAAGATAAAGCCTACAGCCGAAAATATGCGAACATTTGTGCTGTTTGTTCCAAACGGGGTCGTCTGTTAAATCAAGGAGTCGTTTACCACGGACTGGATATCGGAATCGGAATGCTCCGGGTGGCTGAGGCCGTAGGTCATGGGTCGGCAACAGGCGGCCCGCGGGCCATTGTTGGCCCGCCAGCAATAATATTTGTCCCGTAATTTTGAGAATCAAAAATAAAATATTATTTCGATTTTTTATTTATTTTTTACAACAGAGGACCGACAGTGCACATCAGGGTTTCCGTTAGCCGCCGATCGATCGGCCGCCGGTCATTATCGGCCAATATTCACTCTTAATAGTTTGATCGGTGCTCTCTATAAAGGCCGATCAGGAGAGCTGGATCTGATCGATATGGACATAAACGCGAGTGAAGTGTAACCGGACCCGAGAGAGAGATCAGATCAGCTGCTGAGTCTGACAGAGACACGCAGCTCTGCATAATCACCTGAAGCCCCGCCCACTGTTTAGCGAGCTGCATGAGAAACTGACGGGCTGTCAGGAGGGAGAGGGGAAAAGAGAGCATCCGTTTCTCCCGTGTTATTATTCAAAGTTAATGTAAACTTTTGAATAATATATTTCATCTACTACAAGTAGTTTGTTTGAATGTAATAATTATGTTGTTTGTTGTTTGTGGAATCATTTATAGAAAAATGAATCTGAATTTTTTGATCTGTAACGATTATAAACTGAAGCAATATAAAAATGAGCCCCATTAACTGAGTTTTAAACATCAGCATATCTTGTCCTAGTCCGGTGATTACCTGCTAATGGAAACTCTGCTACACAATTCTTATTATTATTATTGAAACATGACAGGTAAGTTTCAAATTTGTCCGGTAAAATAAATTCTGTCCCGACATATCCGCTTACATTCATAATGTCAGCGGAGGGAGGGGAAGCTGCGCTGTGGAAGAGCAGAGTGGCGAAGGAGAGCTGTCATCTTCCCTTTACAAGCTTCAAACATGTATTTATCGTGTGATTTTGGAAATAAAAATGTCATATTCTGAAAGCCAAGACTTCGTTTATTTAAAATCAAACAAAACACCCGATCCCCGAAAAACTATTTTTTTACGCAAATCCACGTTTATTTTGAAATGAGCCGTTGCGACTCTCGACTGATTTCGATAGAGCGGGTCACATATGGCAAATGTGTGGTTGGGGGAATCAGGTCAATTAAAGTACTTATTTAACTATTAAATACATTGAGTTTGAGTAAAATACTTGGTTACTGATTAATTTAGGTTATAATATATGAAATTGCAAAGCAAAACTGCTGTAATTTATTTATTTTGTCCTTTGGTATTTTTTAAAGGTTTTCAACCTGAAAGAATCCTAATGTGTCCTTGAAATGTTGAAATAAAGAAAAGGAAAAAGGATTCCAGTTGTCCCTCAAGCCTCTCAAATGTGGGCAAACACTCAAATAAATGCCAAAAACCCAGAGAACTTGACAATACTTATCAGAATAAAAGTATGTTAAATAACACTGCTAGTTAATAACTCTACTTTACTCAGTGGAGGCTCGTCCATTGAGGAAAGGGAGGACCATCCTCCCTACAATTTCAGAGAAAAATAAACTTTGAAGAGAACAATAAATACACCGCAATTTAAAAGATAAGTCTGTTAAAATACAGATAATAGCCCTGGCTTTGGGACTGAAATGGGGCTAGAGAGGACGAGCCTCCCTTTGGCATCAGTGAACCAATCAGCGGATCTGACTGCGCATCAGAGTGTTGATTGGGAGGCTGTAACGGCCCGTCTACACTACAGGCATCGAAAAAGCTTGAAGCTGGGCGTGTCTGAAGCTTGGCGATTTTTTGCGAACAACGCGACCAACAACCAATCACATGAATCTCCCGCCCCCGACATACAAAGCAATAGCAATGTTAAAACGAAGTAAACTGGATATAAAATCCCCAAACAGGCGAAAACCTACCAGTTTCACCCACTGTCTCTGCCACCTCCCTCCATGCCTGGTTCCTCCGGTTTGTATCCCGGTAAATAGTTCTGGTCGGAAAGAACCGGGTGATTTGCTACCGTAATTTCTCATTTGGAATATGAGGAAATGAACTGCGGTCTGGCTCTCCCAGCTTGCACGCGGTTTGATTGGCTAGCGCTTGTACTGGCGGGAATTGCAAAAACGGGATTTGATTGGCTGACGCCAGCTTCGAGCAAGCATCGAGCCTCAAAAGTTGAACATTGTTCAACTTTTGACGCCGATAGACGCTCGCGATGCTTACAACGCCTTGCCATGCTACCCACAATGCAGTTCGGCGAAGTTTGAAAATATCCTACGTCACCCCATTCAAATGAATGGGCGAAGCGTTGAAAACATTTTTTGACGCCTGTAGTCTAGACGGGCCGTTATCAGCGATATCAGAGTTTTTTCGGAACCGGGGAACAGGGGCGCTGCACCCTCTTACCAAAATCAATTCCTTGAATTAGGCTTCGATTATGTTCTGGCCCGCCATCTTGCGGCTCAGCAAAAAATAATGGAAACGCTCTCTGCAGGGACGTTGTTTGAGCCGGGATAACTGACTGTTTGTGCTATCTTCCTATAGTGATTTATCTCGAGAATTACGCTGCTTATATCTTGAAAATGCCTCATGTAAGGGTCTTTCTTTCTTTTTAAACAGACTTTTCATTCACGGGAACTTTTGAGACTCTTTCACTGAGATCTCCTCCTGCAGGTTTGGTCTGTCTTGTTCACCGGTTGCTTCAGTTCGAGTTTAACTTCAGTAACTACTAAATGAATGTATCTGTTCATGTTTAAGGCATCTTTTCTCACTTCTCATAGTAACAGGTGCTCACAAGATCATACAGATAGCATATAAGCAAAACGTTTGTGAGAGGGTTTAGCTTTGAGCAAAATACCTGTATAAGCAAATTCTGTAAGGACCGAAAGTGGTTAGATATTTAGGTAATGGCGGTTAGAGTAAAGCTTGTTAAGCTTTGGGAAATACACTGTTTGTATAGGGGAAATGGGGAGAACAATGTGTGATAAATGTTTTCTTTTTTGTGTGTGTTATAGTCTGTTTTTGTTTTTGTCTTATGGTTTCTGTTATGAATGCTCCAGAGTACGGCAATATTTTAGCACCTTAATCTATGACCAGCTTGCACTTCAGCTCTCCATTCTTTCAGTAAGAAATCTTCAATGACGACTCCATCTGCCCGTCCTGGGGTGCCAGGTCAACTTTATCAGCTGGAACTGTAAGGGCCTTAATCAACCTGTAAAGCGTAAGAAAGTCCTCGCCCATCTTCAGAACCTCAAGGTAAATATTGCATTTCTCCAGGAAACACATTTAAAGATTTCAAACCATTCAAAACTTAAAACTCTGGGTGGGTGAGGTGTATCACTCCAAATTCAATGGTATAGCTAGAGGCACTGCGATACTTATTCACAAATCCGTACCCTTTGTTGTATCTCAGATCACTGAAGACCGCAATGGTCGATATGTTATGGTATCTGGCTCACTGTATAACACACCCTTAACTCTTATTAATGTTTACGCACCGAACTGTGATGATTATATGTTTTTTAATGAGCTATTCTTAAATGTGCCTGTTGCTGAGGGTCACCAATTGATTAAGGGGGGAGACATGAATTGTGTTCTAAACCCAAAGTTAGACCGCTCTTCAGCACGGCCCGTGCAGTTAACAAAATGTGCATTGGTTCTGCAGTCACATTTAGAAACTCCGGGAGCCGTAGATGCGTGGCGCTTCCTCTTCCCGTCAGCTAGGCAGTACTCTTTTTTTCTCCCTGTTCACCAATCGTACTCACGCATTGATTACTTTTTTATTGACAAATGCCTTCTTCCGATGGTAAACAATTGCTCATATGATGCTATAGAGAGGCGAAGTCCCTCCCCTTCCGGGAGCCTCCATGGGACCCCGGAAGCGGAAAATTATACATTGAAGTCAATGGAGAGAGAAAGGTTATCTTTTGATCCCGTTTGAATTGTGCCACGAATGACACATATGATGTTTGTCAATTTAAAAGAACATTTTGCAAGTAAAAAAAATAAAAATGTGTCGTAAAACTGTGAAGTTACAATTTTTTTTGTGTGAAACCGCTCAGTGAACTACAGATCTCTGGTCTCGCACAATACGCGTCACCATCACAAAGACGGCCGTCACGTTAGCAAATTTCACCTGTTTCTTTCAGAATGAGGCGAAAAGTATAAAACGAGGTGAACATCACTACAAGTCTGGGCATGTTGAGAGCTGTACATACACGAAAGGGGAGTTAGTCGGTTCTGTAAGAGCCAGCATGCGGGACCGGTGAGTAATATGAGTGCAATGTGTAACGTTAATGTCAGCTAGCTAACATTAGCTAACAAGGTACACTAACGTGTTTTGTTTTAGTAACTAGTTTTCTCCTTAAGAACTTCTTGGTCTCTGTGTATGCTGTGGATAACATTAGTGTTCACAAGAAGAAGGTACACTCCCGTGTTTTGTTTTAGTTGCTCTTCAGATTGAAGCGGACAGTTTTATATCGACTATACTGTATATGTGATCTCCTTTTTCTCATTGTGTCATTTGACTTTATTTGCTGTGTGTAGGTTCAAGGATTTTGGCACAGCTGTGTGTGACTCCCTCTGGTACACTGGTATGTGTTTTCCTAATGTAGAGAGCATTGATTAATTAATAAACTACACACTGAGTCTAGATCCTGACCAAATCCTTTTTTATTGTTGATCAAATGTTTGAAAAAAAAAGCGTGACCATATTACCCCAATTCTGGCTTCATTGCACTGGCTTCCAGTTTGGTTCAGAATAGATTTTAAACTCCTTTTATTTGTTTTTAAAGCCCTAAATGGGCTGGCTCCTGCCTATATAGCCGAACTCCTCCATCGCTACACCCCAGGCAGAGCCTTAAGTTCGGCTGATCAGCTGCTGTTGATAGTGCCTAAGACCAGACTTAAAACCCGAGGGCATCGAGCTTTTGCAGCGGCTGGCCCTAGGCTCTGGAATACTTTGCCCCTCCATGTGAGGTTGGCCCAGACCCTGGGGGTTTTAAAATCAACACTTAAAACTCACTTTTTCTCTCTGGCTTTTGTTTAATTATTTATTTATTCATTTAGTTCTTTATTTTAATATTTATAACATAACATAGGATTTCATAAAGTATTTTTAAAATAGTTTATACATTATTCGAATATAGGAATAGTAGATAGGATTACTTAAAATATAGTACCTTATATTTCATCTTTTTTCCTTTTAGACCCTTGCGGTTTATTCTTAAAAACCCTTATCCTTACCCACCCCCCATTTTCCCTCTGCTGGTCTATGGCCTTGTAGAGGGTAACGGGGTACAGAGTCGCTTGGATAAGCGGGGGAGTGCATCTAACGAAGAGATAGATTGTTGTGCTCCCTCTCTCTGTTTCTTATCCTATATCCAATAGAACTGCTCGGGTCTTGATAGATTGAGTGGGGAAGTTCATGAGATCTTTCTAGAGGGTTATCAAGAATAACTTTTATCCAATGACCTTTTCCCTCTCTGTCTGTGTCTGTGCAGGGCTCGACATTAAGGACTGCCCGATGGCCCGGGGCCATCTAGTATTTAGCTCGGGCAATGGAGCCTCATCTGCTGGTTGCCCGACCGGGCAATCTATTATGCAGCTCGCGGATCCAGTAATGAGTGACCCGACAGTAAAACTAAACATATCTATAACTAGTTTAGGTAGTTTGAGAGGTAATTAAAATAGCTACGTGTGATATTCTAACCTGAAGTGTGTGTTTTGTTCCGCTCACCGCTGCAGGTGATTATGCAGAGCTGCGTATCAACTCGTCAGCAGCAGCTGATCTCTCTCTCCCGTCAGATTAGACTTCACTCGCGTTTATGTCCCTATCGATCAGATCCAGCTAGTTCTAGCTAATTATATGACTACCTGCTTATTAAAAGACACCTAAACAATAAGTGTCGCTATGCAACCGGGTGAGGCCGCAAAGTATAGCGCAGCATTATGCATTTGTTTACATGCCCACCGGAACCCTGAGGCATTACCAACAGATCAACGCACAATCAACCCATACAGGACATCTCTTTCTCCACATTAAGTGTTAGACATTAGAGTTGACTATTCTTGTCTGTCACATACTCTTCTTGTCTGTCACATAAGTGGCGCAACTGAAGCGGTATTGCGCTAAAGGGAAATCATTTTGACCGAAGAGATTTAGATTTGCCGGCTAACGGGAACTCTGACGTCCCCATTTTGTGTGCTTCGCGGATGCGCTTGGCTCCTCTCGACTGCTGCTCGGGTCTGCTCGGTCAGCTTCCGGATGAGGAGGCATTTGTTCGACCAACTTACAGTAGATAACATTACAAACATTTTTAATAGTGTAAATAATGTTTGTTTTGGCAGTTATAACTGAATGTAATGTTTTCTACTTTTTTACATCTGGGAAGCCATTTGCCTTCATCAGATGGAAAGTGTCTTGACCAACAACTTAAGTATTTCTTATAGCTATGCAGGTCATGCAAGCGAGCAAACACAAACAAGAACAAACAAACAAGTGAAATTTAAGAATAAAATTGAACAATATAATATTGTGGTGGTTCATCTTATAATTCAGTCTAGAGAATGCACCAGACAGCATCTAAGACCTGCAAAAATCTAAATGTTCTATAGGGGGAGGCCCCCCAAACCCTTCGTGCGTCATTTAGTCCGCGAGCATTTTTCAGGGCAATCTCTATTGGGCTCAGGGCCATCTGTAAATTAGCTTAGATGGCCCACAGGGCCATCTCCCAAAATCCTTAATGTCATGCACTGCTGTGTATTCTCTTGTTCCGATTAACCCAGCCAAATCTTTTTTCTTGTCTTGTATCTATATCTACGCCGGGATCCGGAGTCGAGGCTGATCCTCTTGCTGTAGTCCTGTGTCTTGGATCCTCTATCCTGAGTTCTGGATTAAGTCGTGGACTTCGGGTCGTGGCTGAACCTGTCTCTGCGGTCCTGCCTTGGGTCTCGTCATGCTGCTTCCCTGATGGCTTCCACAGGATTGTAGCTGACATCCTCGTGGATTCATCTTCTTATTACAGACTCATGCATTTCCTAAAATTCGGTCTATATGCTGTAAAATGTATTATCTCTTCGATTTACACACGGCATATATTGCACGTCTGTCCGTCCTGGGAGAGGGATCCCTCCTCTGTTGCTCTCCCTGAGGTTTCTCCCATTTTTTCCCCTTAAACTGTGGGTTTTCTCTGGAAGTTTTTCCTTGTACAATGTGAGGGTCTAAGGATAGAGGGTGTCGTTTTTCTCATACTGATATTCTGAACAATCTGTGCTGTTGTATTTGCTGTAAAGTGTCTCTACTGTAGGCTATTTTTATTATATGTACAGCACTTTGGCTCGACCAGAAATCGTTTATAAATGTGCTATATAAATAAAACTTGATTTGAGTGCTACTGGGCGGTAGTCGTTGAGGCTGGTGATTATTGTCTTTTTGGGGACAGGAACGATGGTGGAGTGTTTGAAGCATGTGGGGACTACAGACTGCAGCAGGGACCTGTTGAAGATGTTTGTGAACACCTCTGCCAGCTGAACTGCACACACCCTGAGAACACGGCCAGGGATGCCATCAGGTCCAGGAGCCTTGTGTGGGTTAACACTTTTAAAGGATTTGCACACATCTGCCCTGTTTAAAACAAAAGGGCAGGGCTCCTGGTCCTTCTGTGCCTCCACAGCCTGGCTGCTCTCAAAACGTGCAAAAATGCTATTCAGCTCATCTGGGAGAGATGCGCACGCAGACACACCCGCAGCACCATGTTGCCGTTGCTGTGGACCTTCTTAATCTACCTTCTTTGGGGGCCCCCTTCTGGTCCAAGCACTTGCCTGCATTGCCTGTCGGCAAACAGTGCCCCTATATACACACTCACACACATTCAATACATACATACAGTATTGTGGCTTGAACTAGTGTGAGAAATGGCACTGTTTGTCTGTAGCCAATGCCTTGAACCTAGGCAAAAAAGGCGTTAGAAGCATTAGAAAGTCAAGGTAAACTTGCAGTTAACTTGCGGTCTGCAATGCATGTCACGCTCGCGCACACAAGTACATATATATATGCACGTTCATTCTCACAACGCGTCTGACACAAGAACATATACATTAATTTACATCAGGATCTGCCATTTTTAATTTTGTATAGTTTACATTTTTTATAATGGGACACAGGGTTCGGTCTGGATTGATTTGCAGTTCGGTCCGGAACCGGACCTTGGTCCGGAGTTTGAGAAGCCCTGCTATACTGTATTATTTTAACGTTTTTTCTCAATTGCTGATGTATTTGTGTAGCATGTTCCTCCAAGTGAAGCTGCTGTAGTTAGTATTACGATTAGGCAAGGCAAGGCAAGTTTATTTACATAGCACTTTTCTGTACGCGACAATTCAAAGTGCTTTACAAAACAAATTAAAATACTTTTTAGGAATAAACACATTAAAAACAAATTATACAATTTTACAACAGACATTACAAAGCAAAGATAATAAAATCATAAAAATAAACACCACAGGTAAACAATACATGTTTAAAAGGCATACTGTAGTTCGAATATGAGCATCTCAATTAAAAGGATTAGGTTTTATAACCTTATACAACAAATAATTGTGTTAAGTCTTAATCTGAAAAGTTCTACATTGTCAGATAAATGAAGTGTAAAAAGTTGAAATTTCTATCACATTCTTTAGCCAGTATAAGTTTATGTGCTTTATCATAATTAAACATCTTCGTAAACACCTACAATGGCTTAGAACTTTGAAACAACACAAGTTCCAAGAGGGAGTTAATTAGCAACTTGTTTGTGTGTGTGTGTTTATGTGTGTGTGTTTATGTGTGTGTGTTCGTCAAAGTGAGAGTGCAGGCCTCTCTTTGTACGTTAGACCTTCTCAAAACAGTCTTGTTTTCCACTATGTTTCACATTTAGGCTTATCTTCTGTTTAACCAATACTTTCTTCATCTAATTTGCCAGGGAAAATGGAGGACACCGGACTAATGCTATACTTTGAATTTACAATTATTCTCTTATTTTTTGTAATTTTTCCATTCATCGAAAGTATGGAAAACTAACAAGTGCCAAAGTCTAAATTATTCCTAATTGTTCTTATCTTTTCCAGCCAAATTAAAAGTAAATTCACAAAAATAAAGCATGTTTTTTCAAACACCCTCCTCCCTCAGATTCCTATGCCCCAGAATCTGTTTTGTTTTAGTGCATGATCAAACAAAAAACAAGGTATATATGACCATGTAAGGCTTCAAACATGATCACAAAATAATGTGTATCTGGAAGTGCTTTGTTTGTTGTTGAGCTACAGACGATTATGCTTGAGTTGCTAAGCAGGTGAATGGGGTATTGCATAAGTTAAGACGGACTGAATAAACATGTCACTGTAGATACAAAGTTATTTGGCCTGACTTGAGAATTTTCCTCAGCTAGAAGAAAGAGAAGAGTAGTGGTGGTGAAGACTCAAAGCCTGGTCCATAGAAAGTCCCATATTATGGAAGTTAGATTAAAAAAAACTAAACAAAGTCATTAGCTTCGAGAAAAGCAACAATCCCTCATACCAAAGAAGCTGTAACCAAACATCACTTTTTAAAAAAAGTGTTTTTATTAACTTATTTCAGGTTAAACTACTCACCAAGTGTTCTTTAGTTATTGAAAGAAGCCTCATGGTGGCCTTTAATTGCATCTCAAATTACTGTGGTCCTCTGCTCCATTAAACACGGGGGATGTTAACACTCCTTCCTCAGTGTTACATTAGGTACACATTGGGATTTGATTTAAGTACAGTTGTTTACTCCTGTGTGATTTATAATTTGTTGTTATAATTAAATTAACAGTTATTTCATTACATGTTAGGAGGTAAGTGTTCCTGAATTTCCCCAGTGACCAATTTAATGGTAATTACTCTATTAGCTAATAGGATATTAATACCTGGCACGAAATCAGAAATATTGTTCGTCTTACTTTTGCTCTATCTAATGGATTTCTATATATGCTTGATTAAAAATTGCCATTGGTGTTGCTAAGAGGGATTAAAGGCAGACTGATCCACAGAGAATAAAGAAAGGATGGATTTTAACCTTCATCACAAGATATAGTCTTTTAAAGATCTGAACCAGCGGGTGATTCAGAATATGCTGCCAAACTGTTTGAGAAAGGTAAGTGTACAAGTTTGAGCCCTATGAATTGATGCAAAGTCTTACAGGAAATACTCATGCTTTATTTATTCTACTGTAATGCATAAGAGTTAGTATAAAGTGTTTTTAACAGATCAAGAACCATTTGCTACACTGCTATTGTTTAAATGTCAGATATTATGTTAATGAGCTGTATCTTATACGTTGAATAACTTCCCCCATATTTCCTTTACAGTGTGTTCAGGACATTATAGTCCATCATGGCAGAGGGGAATCAGAGCACTGTGACTGAATTTATCCTCACTGGCTTCCCTGGACTTCATCCAGAGTACCAAGACCTTGTTTCAGCAATATTGTTCTTTGTTTATTTCCTAACTATGGCGGGCAATGTAATAATTCTGTTTGTATTTGCCACGGACCACAGCCTTCATAAGCCGATGTATTATATCATTCTGAATCTGTGTACATGCGACATTCTCTTTAGCACAACCACTTTACCTAAGATCATCAGCAAGTATTGGTTTCATTCAGGGACTATTTCATTCACAGCTTGCTTTGTCCAAATGTTTTTTGTTCACTATCTCGGCACAGTGAATTCCTATATTCTCTTCCTGATGGCTTTAGATAGGTATTTAGCGGTCTGCCATCCTCTCAAATATCCCATTCTTCTTAATAACTCCACTATCTTAATTCTAAGTATTACTGCGTGGGTTGTCGCTCATGCAGGCCCTTTAATGATGGTTATTAGGGCATACCCTCTTCCTTACTGTGCCTCAAACATCATCAACCACTGCTACTGTGATCATATTGGTATAACAATCCTAGCATGCACTGACCGGGCCCCTTATGGTTTTCCTGCTTTTGTGTTTGCAATGGTTACGTTACTGGGACCTCTGGCATTCATCGTGTTCTCATATTGCTGTATAATTATAGCAGTACTTAAGATTGCAAATGTACAAGGTCGCATCAAGTCTCTGTCCACTTGCAGTCCTCAACTGATCATAATCTTGCTCTATTATTTACCCAGATGTTTTGTATATTTGGCCAGCAATGTTGGCATTACGTTTAGTGCTGATGTGCGAATAGTAATTATCATGATGTATAGCCTTTGCCCCCCGATGATTAATCCACTTATATACTGCTTAAGAGCTAAAGACATGAGAGAAAGCTTGAGGAAACAATTCAAAAGAAGAGCAGTTCTTAAAAAAGCACACGTTTCAGCTATTAGTGACTGATGATAATATTCAATGTTTTTATTTTTTATTTGATTTAGCCATCTTTCTATTTGGGACCGGAATAGTTACTTACTGATAAGGACACATTGAAAGCTAAAAATGTACAATATTTGCATCTTTGATCAATTAAAAATGTTCCCCTTATCAATGAGTTTTTTATTTTTGTTAGGTGAAAATATTTTTGTTTAAGACATGTTAGAAGTTAGAACATTACTTGAATGAGAAATAGTGTTTTTATTTTTTTATTAAAGGTTGGGTTTAAGCATTATAGCAAACAGATCACAGGCTTGATAAGAATATAGCTGCATCATTTGGTCAAAGGTAATGACATAAAGCATGATAAGCGTATAGTTTACATTTGTGTATGCATTTTATAATATTATAGACAGTAAATGTGTATGTTATTCTTTGGTGGATGTTAACAATCATAGATAATCTATTTTCTGTGAGATCAATTTATACTTTTCATGCTTTCATTGTACACCATATAATAGATCTAATTCATATAGATGTTTTTTACATGTTCTTACAATAAAATATTATTTTACTCGTCATTTTACAGGTGTTCCCTTGAAGCTCACTTACTAATTTTAAGACCACTAGACTGTTTTAATGAACCACTAGACTTTTCACCCTTCCCTTCTCACCTGATGAATTAGATTTGAAAATGAACAATATTACATAGCTCAAAGTATGTACTTTATGTGATCTAATCTATTGTATCCTTACATCACTGATAGATATTTGAGAGGATTAAAACGCGACAGGCTATGCCCACACACTGTACTTTGGGAACAATGAACATGTTCTCATTTCTATCTTAAAGTTGTAGATTAGAAAGGAAAATGTGATTTAAATTTGAAAATCAAATAAACGTACCATTTAAATTGTAAATCAAGAAATACTCGGACCAATTTTATATCCTTAAAACATTGACTCTAAATCTGCAGATTGTATTTTTTACGCTGGTGGTCTTCAGAAATCTTGAACGAAACATCTGCACTTTCAATCAGCTGCTAGCCTATATCTATACCAGATATTTTGGAATTGTAATTTCAAATGGCAACAGCACAATAGGATTGTTTGTGTGTTTTTATTGTTTTTAATTATTATGTATTAAATGCCTATGTGAAGCACTTTGGATTGCCTCTGTGTATTAAAATAACCTTGAACCTTGACAAACAAACAAAACAAAAAAAACATCACTATAGTTTGATTTTGTTGTTGTTAATATTTAATGCAATATTTCAAAGAAGAAGTAAGCTAAGCTTCTGCACGACTTTACAAATCCCATTTCTAGACCATAAGATAGGAATGGAGACAAAAGGAACACAGCTATAGAGACAGACAAGGATGGACATTAACCTTTTTCCAACACCTCCCTGGAGTTAACCGTCATGAAATCATGAATATTATCATTTAACTTGTTCTATTAATAGTGGTAAATCAAATTATAAAATACTACATTATTGTGTTTTAATGATATTCTTTGTTGTGATAATAGTAGTAGTTCTAAATAAATATTTCTATATTTATATTCTAAACATTTTCCTTTTGCTTTATTTTGTCATAAATTGTCAGGATAAGGAAATCAATTATTGTATTATTATTAGGGCTGTCAGTCGATTAAAATATTTTATCGCGATTAATCGCATGATTGTCCATAGTTAATCGCGATTATTCGCAAATTAATCGCACATTTTGTATCTGTTCTAAATGTTCCTTAGAGGGATATTTTTCAAGTTTTTAATACTCTTATCAACATATAAGTGGACAAATGCTTTATGCAAATGTTTGTTTATTATCATTTGATCAATGACAAATATTCTCATGAATATGAAACACAACAACCTCTGAACATTACAAATATCCGCCTCAATTCAACCTGGAACCTCTCTCATACAATACAATAATACAATACAAAGTGTGTGTGTGTGTGTGTGTGTGTGTGTGTGTGTGTGTGTGTGCAGGGCCGGCCCTAGACTTTAGGGGGCCCTAAGCGAGCTTTGGCTTGGGGGCCCCCCTCACTCTAGCGTGTTCTCACTACACACAACACGGAACCAACTTTTGTCTTAAGATGTTAGCATAAGCACACATATTGTATAAATAAGCATGGAAACACCGTGGACCTAACCTCCTCTAGGGGGGTCCGGGGGCATACTTTATTCCAAAAACAGGATAATAAATAAGGATCGACACTCTGGATGAGGTGACAAAAAAGGTTCAAAAAGGCACAAAAGAAAATCGCTCACTAAGTGAGGAACAAACTTACAAAATAATTCGAGAGCATAAATCAGGCTTGAGACAAGGTGAGTAATAATCGCAGGCACGCTGACTACTTGTATAGAGACAGGACAAGACGAACTGACAAAGAACAAAGGGAAGCTGGGGACTATAAACAAAAGGTAACTGGGCACAGGTGGAAACAATCAGAGGCGGGGCTGACGCTGATGAGGGCGGAAGACACACACCAGGATAGGAAGTGGGAGACAAGACAGAAAATGGTTAAACAAAAACATGAAACATAACTGGACTTTAACATTTTTGACGGGACACAACGTGTGAACCATGTCTCAACGACTAACAAAGTCAGGCTTTCAAAAGAGAAAAGAAAGGAGAGAAAGACAAGAGAGAGGGACTAAAGGGTGATAGTATGTCACCCAGTGTTTCAAAGAAAAGGTGGGTGTGGTCTATGAGTGGTGGAAATGTGTCTGTTAGCTACGCATAGTCCATTGTAAATAATAATTGTTATGTTTTTTTTTTACTAAGCTGACATTAGGTACTGTTAATATCTATACAGAAAATTCAGAAGTTTTTCATTTCACTGCTCTTTTAGCTGACATTTAGTAAATGCAGGTACATTTTTAGCAGCTATTCATACTAAATCAGTTGTCCCTCCCCCTGGTGCCAGGACCAACAGATCCATCTCTAGACTTCGCAGCCCTGTCCCCCCATAAGTGTTATATTTTCACAGCTCAGTGTCAGTAAATATTGTGCAGTTAGTATTGGACTACAAGATAGATGCAAGCCTGTACAGGTAGAGTTATTTAAAGCATAAATTAGTCGGTTGGGTTCTGGAGGTGTGGTTAAAGCAATTGTGCTTGGTTGGCGTGGCCTGGGCCTGGTGGTGGGGCCCAATGTGATATATTTCCATGGGGCCCAAAATCCCTGGCGTGTATTGCCAGAGGGCAGGACCTATAACACATTTACTACCCAATAGCATTGTGAGGCTGAACAAAAGGACCTTTTGGCTATGTAAATGTAGTCTTTTAAAAAACAAAACATTTACTGACTTTTTTAGGATAGCTTCAAGTAATGTTGTAAAATTACAAAAAAGGGCTATTGTTTATTGTTATTTACTTTAAGATGTTTATTCTTAACCTATCATTGAATTTAAAAACTCTTATTTAAATGTTGTGTGCGTGTCTCTGTATTCCTGATGATACACTGAGAGAATGAGCTCATAGTGCTGCTGATCACCATAAGCTAAACAGTCTGTATATTGCATTACATTTTTATAATGTAAGCTTCGTTGATACTTTGCCTCCGGGAATACGAAAAAAATAGTTCGATATACTAAATATTATTTGATCTATTCCACCACTTAATCCCAAATAATGTAGAGGTGTGTTGTAGGTGCCTTAAATAACCCCTTATTTTCTAGTGAGATGTATTTTTATCTTCATATAATAGTGATTTCAATGCCACCCCAAAATGATCACTGGTTCCATCCTGGTCACCCCACTGAAAATGTCCTGGCTCTGCCACTGCCAGCAGCTTACGGACCTTATATATTTGACCACCTTCAAAAAGCTGGGGCGGTGGAAGGGGCTTGGAGGTGGGAATGAGTGTGCTCTCATGCACTGGTTGGATCTTGCTGACAAGGAAGGTGGGATGTACTCTCATAGTCCTGGGAAGTCGTAGGCACAACAGATACAGGGTTGATGACCTTAGACACCGGGAATGGACCCACAAACCTCGGAGACAATTTCTTGGAGGCGACATGAAGCGGTAGGTCCTTGGTAGAAAGCCAAACCTTCTGTCCCGTTTGTAGAGGGGAGCGGCCCTGCGATGGACGTCTGCTACAGCCTTCATCCGAGCCGAACTTCTGAGTAGTGACTGGCGAGCACCTGCCCAGGTTCGGTGACAGCATCTGATCATGGCATGGACTGATGGTACCGTTACTTCTCCTTCGTTGGCTGAAAACAGCGGAGGCTGTTAGCCATTGGCACAATGGAAAGGAGAGAGACCTATGGCCGCCGTGGGAGGAGTATTGTGGGCAAACTCAACCCATGTGAGGTGGTCGCTCCAGGTGGTCTGGTTCTGGGAGACGAGACAACGTAGCGTAGTCTCCAGTTCCTGGTTCAGACGCTCCGACTGTCCATTTGATTGAGGATGATAACCTGATGACAAGCTGACAGTGGCGCCTATGAGCCTGCAAAACTCCTTCCATAAGGCGGAAATGAATTATGGACCCCTGTCGGAAACAATGTCATTAGGGAATCCATGGATCCTAAATATATGGTTCATCATGACCTCTGCGGTACCCATGGCAGAGGGAAGCTCGCTAGGTGCCGGGTTCAAAACATTTGCCTGTTTTACGTCTGACTCTACTTGCCAGGAAAATGCTCCGACCACACGGTTTAGTGGAAGGATGGTCTTGGGCTCTATGGCAAGTGGTTCTGGGTCGTAAAGGCGAGACAAAGCATCAGGTTTTCGATTCTGGGATCCGGGACGAAAAGAGAGTGTGAAGTGGAACCTACTAAAAAATAGTGTCCATCTGGCCTGGCGAGAGTTAAGGCGTTTATCTTTTCTGATGTACTCCAAATGTGTATGGTCTGTCCAGACTAAGAAAGGCTGCTCTGCCCCCTCTAACCAGTGTCTCCATTCCTCGAGGGCCGCTTTAACTGCTAACAGTTCTTTATTTCCCACATCGTAGTTCTTCTCAGCTGTTGTCAACTTACGCGACAGGTAAGCACACGGGTGCATCTTGTTGTCTTCACCGGACCTTTGAGACAACACCCCTCCAATCCCTTCATTGGAAGCATCGACCTCGACCACAAACTGGTGCTGGGGATCTGGAATAGTGAGTATGGGAGCTGTGGTGATCCTTTCCCTGAGGCGCTGGAAGGCGACGTCAGCCTGGGGAGTCCACTTGAAGGGAACCGTAGGAGAAGTGAGAACATGCAGAGAAGCAGCAACAGAACTGAAGTTTCTAATAAACTTCCTGTAGAAGTGTGCAAACCCCAGACACTGCTGAACCTTTTTCCTGGAGTCTGGTGTTGGCCAATCGGAAACTGCACTGACTTTGGCAGGACCCATTTGTATCTGGTTAGGAGATAATATGTGTCCTAAGAAAGATACCGTTTCTGCATGGAACTCACATTGTTCTGCCTTGACATATAATTGATTCTCAAGCAGTTTCTGCAGAACCTGACGGACATGGTTAACATGGGACTTAGTGTCTGGTAAGAAAATCTAAATGTCATTGAGATACACAAACACAGAAACATTCAAAAACTCCTGCAAAACCACATTCACAAAACCCTGAAACACAGCCGGTGCATTACACAGTCCAAAAGGCATTACAAGATACTCATAGTGGCCACTCTGAGTGTTGAATCCTGTCTTCCACTCATCCCCCTTCCTTATTCTAACCAAGTGATATGCATTTCTTAAATCCAACTTGGTGAATATCTTGGCAGTCTGAAGTAGTTCGAAGGCAGAGGACATGAGTGGCAGAGGATAGCGGTTCTTTACCGTAATGTCATTAAGAGGACTGTAGTCTAGGTCTCAGAGACCCGTCTTTCTTTCCTACAAAGACAAATCCCGCCCCGGCTGGTGAAGATGAAGGGCGGATAATCCCTGATTTGAGTGAAGAAGAGATGTAGTCGTCCATTGCTGCTCTCTCTGGTCTTGAGATGGAATACAGTCTTCCCTTGGGAATAGGAGCTCCCGGTAAGAGGTCAATGGGACAATCAAAAGATCGGTGAGGAGGTAGTGACATGCTTTCGATTTGTTAAAGGCTTCCTTTAAATCGTGGTGACAAGCAGGTATTTTATGTAGATCAGGATAGTCAGGGTGATCTATAATTATCCTATCAGGGTCTGTTGGTGCATTAACAGAGCGTGAATGTTTACACCTGTTAATACAATCCTCTCCCCACTAATTTTCTCTGAGCGCCAGTCAATGTGTGGGTTATGGATTTTTAACTACGGAAAACCCAAAATAATCGGGTGCGGAGCAGATTCGAAAATGTGAAACTGCATACTTTCTGTATGGTCCTTATTGACAGTGATCAGAATAGGCTCTGTGCAATCGGTAACAGTGAACAAAAGACGACCGTCTAAAGCATTGGCGTTAATAGGGCGAGATAGCGGAACAGTTTTTATTTTTAGCTGTTTGACTATGCCCCAGTCCATAAGTCTTTTGTCAGCCCCTGAGTCTATAAGCACTCCTTGGTCAATGGCCTTATTGTTAATAAAAATGTTTATCTGGGTCAGGGAGGAAAGTCTGTGGGAAGCTTGCTCACCAGCGCCCTCCTCTTGGCTGGTAAGCTCGGTCTTTTCCCGGACATGAGAGGAGTTGGTGATCCGACTGGCCACAGTAGAAACAGCAACCCTCCCAAAGAAGGCGCTGCCTCCAAAGAAAGCCTGGTCCTACCCAACTGCATGGGTTCGTCTGAGTCAGACGGAGGCGCTGTCCTCTGACGGTCCGAAGCCGCAGGCAGGAAAACTTCCCCTGGTGGAGCGGCTCTCCGAGGAAAGCCCTGGAAACTGGGATGTCCGTCACGGGTGCGCCGGCGTTCTCTCTCCCTCTCCCGAAGTCGGTTGTCGATCCGGATGGACACAGCGATGAGAGACTCCATGTCCCATGGCACCTCCAGAGGTGCTAGCTGGTCCTTTATTGGATCCGAAAGTCCAGTCAGGAAAGCGTCACGGAACATTCCACCCGCTGTCCGCTGCTACCGTGCGAAACTCGATGGCATCAGATCCTCCTTCGCACACTCCAAGAACTTGGAGTGTCAGGCTCAGCACTTTCCCTCCTAACCTCATACCTCAAAGACCGTACCTACAGGGTAACTTGGAGAGGGTCCGAGTCCGACCCTTGTCAATTAACTACAGGGTTCCCTCAGGGCTCTGTTCTTGGTCCCCTCCTCTTCTCCTTGTACACAAACTCGCTCGGATCAGTCATTAGCCCGCATGGTTTTTCATACCACTGCTACGCTGACGACACCCAATTAATTCTGTCCTTTCCCCGCTCAGAGACCCAGGTCGTCGCACGCATCTCTGCTTGTCTAGCTGACATCTCTCAGTGGATGTCTGCTCATCACCTCAAGCTCAACCTTGACAAGACTGAACTGCTTTTCCTTCCGGGAAAAGATTGTCCCACTCTTGACCTGACAATCAACATCAGCACCTCTGTTGTTTCCCCAACTCAGACTGCAAGGAATCTGGGTGTGATCCTAGATAACAACCTGTCCTTCACTGCAAACATTGCTGCTACAACCCGTTGCTGCAGAGACACGCTTTACAACATCAGGAAGATACGTCCCCAGCCGACACAGAAAGCGACGCAGGTTCTGGTCCAGGCTCTCGTCATCTCACGCCTAGACTACTGCAACTCCCTCCTGGCTGGTCTACCTGCATGTGCCATCCGACCTCTGCAGCTCATCCAGAATGCAGCGGCTCGTCTGGTCTTCAACCTTCCTACATTTTCCCACACCACTCCGCTCATTTTCAGCATCCGGTTTCGCTATGAGTGATCGCATTTTCGTGAGCTCCCGCTTTGGCGGTTATTCCTCACGATTTTTTACATATTTCATCCTCCTGACAATATGGATTATGGACTCCTACCTCAACTCATCAATGAGGCAACATCACTTAGAGAAGGAGAGTAATGAAAGCGGGGATAAAATGAACCACAATGACTTTTACCTTCTCAACGGCTGGGAAAGGAAACACCTCGCTTTTGGAAGTGCAAGCATTCGTGCATTATTAACTGCAAACCCGACGCGAAAGTACTTACCCCCGTCAGGCAAACTAGACCGAAGAATTATGATCGTCTTGGTCTTATTGTTAGCGGGAGACATCCATCTGAATCCGGGCCCGGTGCAGACAAGAAGCCAGTCCTGCAGGCTCGAGGAGCTAGCATCACAATTAGCATCAGAACTAGCATCTCTTCCGCTGCAGCAACAACTACGCGACGACGACAACAGAGACCGTGGAGACATCGGAGACCGAGGAATAAACGGAGACTTCGAGATTCCTCCGGGGACGCCTCGGCAGACAGACACGCATGAGGCAGTGACGAGAGGAAGAGAACCAAGATCCGAGGGAACAAATATCCGCCATGTTGTTAGCCACCCTGCTAGCTGCTTTGGCCCCCCTAAGAACAACCAGGGTTAAAAAAAAACAAAAAACAAAAAACAAAATCGCGCTGAGCCATGGATGCACTCCGGCATACTGACCGCCATGAAAACCAGAGACAAAAAATGCTCTGAGTTTCATAAAAGTCAGTCAATGCTTTCCAAAAGCACGAGCAGTGAACTCCAGGCCCACGTGAATGAACTAAAAATGTAAAGAAACAGACTAAGAAATGACGTAAGCTCCATGATCAAAACTGCCAAAAAGAATTTCATCAATGTCAAAACTGAGGAAAACAAAAATAAACCCCGTGAACTTTGGAAATTACTCAATAACCAGCTTGGCTGCAGTAAAAAACTCAAAACGAGATGTTCTAACTTAAACATAAAGACAGATAACAGGCTCATCACAGACAAACTGGATGTGGCCAAGTACTTGAACATTTTTTTCACAAACATAGCCACAACTCTTGTAAATAAATTACCCTCCCATTCAGGGCTTTTTGGAGTAGATCACATCATGACCTACTACAAAAACCTAGGGGTACGCAAAGATGATTTCAGTCTAGCAAGGGTAACAACAGCAGAGGTACTCATTAAACTGAGCGCCCTCCAACCTAACAAGGCCACTGGCCACGACAATATCCCCTCCAAATTCCTCAGAGACACAGCAACCGCCATCTCACCAGTCATAGCTCACATAATTAACCTCTCCATAAAACAGGGAAAAGTACCCAAAGACTTCAAAATTGCAAGAGTAACCCCCCTGCACAAAAAGGGCAGCAAATTGGACCCAGGCAACTACCGCCCTGTTTCTATACTTACCTCCATCTCGAAAGTCATGGAAAAAATAGTATATGAACAGGTCGAAAAGTACCTCGCGGAAAAGAAACTAATCTAGGAATTTCAATCTGGCTTTAGAACATCCGACTCCACTGACACATGCCTTCTTTATTTGAGCGACCACATCAAACAAGAGGTGGACGAGGGCAAGTACTGCGGCATGGTGATGCTGGACCTACAAAAAGGCTTTCGACACTGTCAATCACCCCATTCTGATTGACAAGCTAAAAGCAATTGGTTTTGATAAACTATCGGTGAGCTGGATGCAATCCTACCTGGAGGGGAGAGAACAGATGATGGAGGTAAACGGTACTCTGTCCCCCCCCCCCTCCCAGTGAGCTGTGGTGTTCCACAAGGAAGCATATTAGATCCGTTACTGTTCCTAATTTATGTAAATGACATGTCATCAGCATGTGACTGCAACTTGTTCCTGTTCGCGGACGACTCAGCCCTGCTGGTCTCTGACAGGAACAGGTTGCAGGTTGAAAAAACCCTCAGCTCCGAGCTCGGCAGAATCTGCACCTGGCTCGCCGATAATAAATTATCATTACACCTGGGTAAAACAGAGTCCATTCTCTTCGGTTCGAAACATAATCTCAGCAAATCCGACGACTTCTCAGTTGCAGTGGGCGACATTATTGTCACAAGTAAGAAGGAAATTACATACCTAGGATCTATTCTTGAGGCAAACCTCTCCTGTGACAAAATGGCATCCAATGTAATAAAAAAAGTCAATCAAAAGAACTAGATTCCTATACCGGATCTCCTCTCTGGTAAACAAAAACACCCTGAAAACTCTGGCAGGAGCACTCATTCAAGGGTACTATGACTATGCTTGCACGTCATGGTACCATAGCACCTCCAAGGCGCTAAAAATAAAACTTCAAACATCGCAAAATAAACTGGTCAGACTACTGCTTGACCTTTCATCTAGAACCCACCTCACCTCTGCCCACTTTGACAACCTAGGATGGCTTAGAGTAGACGACAGAGTACAGCTAGCTACCGGAGCTATCTGCAGCAGCTAACATCTACCCGGAGCTATCTGCAGCAGCTAACATCTACCCTGAGCTATCTCACCAACCACAGCTTTCAGTATGCCACCAAAGAAGGTGCAGATGGACAGCAAAGAAGGAAAACCAGAGGAGGATCTGGTCTCTTTTGCTCAGGTAACAGAGTTACTAAATCAGCAGAAAGACATGTTTACTGCACTCTTACAGCAGCAACAGGAGAACTTCAGAGGCTTTGTTAAAATGATTATGGATTCCACTAACACAAGGCTGGATGCCATTACAAGGGAGGTTCAGGAAATCAGGTCTAGCATTCAATTTACTCAAAAGGATACAGATGACATGAAAACTCAAAATGTGAAACAGTCTGTACACTGTAAGTCTATGCAAGCTGACATCATGAGAAATAGTGACGGCCTGTCAGATGTCACTGACAAAATGGAATATGCAGAAGGACAATCGAGAAGGAGCAACGTGGTTCTTGACGGCATCGGTGAGGAGCCTGGGGAGACCTGGGCGCAAACTGAGGAAAAGGTGAAAGACATTCTTGTGGACAAACTCCAGCTTCAACAAAGCATTGAGATTGAGAGAGCTCACCGCACTGGGAAGCCAGCCGCTAACAATACCAGACCCAGACCCATAGTAGTGAAGTTCCTGAGGTTCAAAGACAGATCAGCGGTTTTGGAGAGAGCCAAAAATCTAAGAGGGACGAACATCTACATTAATGAAGATTACACTGAAGCAGTCAGAATGAAAAGGAAAGAGCTACTCCCTAAATTGTGGGAAGCACGGGAGAGGGGAGAGATTGCCTTCCTGAGGCATGACAAGCTGATAATCCGCCCTCCACAGCACTCCAGAACCTAATTGTATCACTGGACTTTTAAGGTATATCTGATATGAACTAATTATGAACACATGACAATAATGTCACATTCTGTTAATCTGCCAAAGAAGGGAATGTTACTTGCTCACTTAAATGTGTGTAGTTTGAGGAATAAGGTGCATGAACTCTGCCATTTGGTAGAATCAAATAATATACACATACTGGCTATCTCAGAATCACACCTGGACTCATCTGTTGATGATTCAGAGGTTGCAATGCATGGTTACAATCTGTTCAGAAAGGATAGAGATAAGAATGGTGGCGGAGTTTTGATCTATGTACAAAATCATATTCCAGCTAAAGTACGATACGACCTAATGAAAAATGAAATAGAAGCTGTATGGTTACAAATACAATTGGCAAATTTAAAACCCATATTAATTGGATGCTGTTATAGGCCACCGAGTGCCAATTCAAACTATCTAGATGGTATTTGTGAAATGGTAGATAATACAGCTGAGTGTAATAGCGAAATATATTTCATGGGAGACTTGAATATCAATGCCTTCAATGAGAAATTCCCCATGTGGAACAAGATTGCATTAGCTGCCAAAATGTGTAACATGACTCAGGTAATAACATCACCAACCAGAAGGGCTACAAATAAACATGGGGCTATTACAACGACCTGCATTGACCACATCTATACTAACAGGCCAGAGCACTGCACTAAAGTGTTGTCACTCACAGTTGGCTTTAGTGATCATAATCTAGTTGCTATAGTACGCAAGACCAAAATACCTAAGGCTGGCTCCAAGATAAATTATAGAAGGTCTTATAAGGAGTTTAATCAGGAACAATTTGTAGAGGAGGTAAAGAATGTGCAATGGTTTGATGTTTGCCATGAGGAAAACCCAGAAAAAGCACTGGGAGTATTTATGAAGTCTTTCATGGGGATTGCCGATCAGCATGTTCCTATGAGAAAATGGTCTGCCCGGTCAAAGTGTGCACCTTGGTTGAATGACGAGATGAGAAGTGTAATGGTCCAACGAGATGATGCTAAACAAACTGCAGACAGAACAGGTTCTCTATGTGACAAACAACATTACTGTAAACTAAGAAATGCGGTAACCAAATTGAATAAATGTAGAAAGAGGGAATACTACATGCAAGAAATCAGTGATTCTACGAATGATGGAAAGAAATTATGGAAAATATTGAATGACATAATGGGGAGGAACTCAAACATGCATCCTTCTTTTATAGAAACCGAGGGTAAATTCATTACCAAGCCAGCAGATATTGCAAATCATTTTAATGATTATTTTACAAATAAAGTAGATAAGCTGAGGAATGCCATGGGTGCAGTCAAGGACACAGTGTCACATCACATCATTAAAGATTGTATCATGAGGGAAAAGCAGTGCATGTTTGAATTCCACAATGTTACAGAAGAATATGTTGAAAATATGCTTTTACATCTGTCCGATGATAAATCTCCTGGGATTGACAACTTGGATGGTAAACTGCTCAAAATGACGGCCAAATACATATCCAAGCCATTGAGTCACATTTTTAATAAAAGTTTAGAGCAAGGTGTGTGCCCCGAGATCTGGAAGGAAGCCAAGGTCATCCCATTACCCAAGGATAAAAGAAAAACCTTTGCTGGTTCCAATAGTCGACCTATAAGTCTCCTCCCAGTGTTAAGTAAATTAATAGAAAAAAAAATAGTATACACCCAAATTCAATACTACTTTTCAAGTAACAATCTGACAACGAACTACCAACATGCCTATAGAGATGGTCACTCTACAAGTACAGCACTTGCACAAATGACCGACGACTGGTTAAAGAGCATGGATGATAGGAGGCTTGTGGGAGCTGTGATGTTAGACTTTAGCGCAGCTTTCGATGTAATCGATCATAGTCTGCTGCTGAACAAACTCAAATGCTATGGCTTTGATTCTGTTGCTATGTGTTGGATGGAGAGCTACCTGACTAGGAGAAGGCAGCGAGTGTTTTTCAATGGGAGCTTTTCTGAAAAGTAAGGTGTTGCAGTGTGGGGTCCCACAGGGGAGTTCGCTTGGGCCTTTGTTGTACTCTATATTCACAAATGACCTTCCTTACGTATTAAATAAGTCCAGTGTAATAATGTATGCTGATGATTCCACGATGTACAGTACAGCATCAACATGCAGTGAGTTAAACTATCTACTTAAAATAGAGATTAAAGCCATAGCAGACTGGGTCAACAATAACAAACTGGTACTCAACATTGCAAAAACAAAAGCAATGGTGTTCGGATCCAGACACATGTTAAGCAGCAATCCTCAATTAAGCCTGACACTGGCTGGTCATTCAGTCGAACAGGTAAACGAGACTAAGTTGCTTGGCATTGTTCTTGATTCTGGTTTACGGTGGACAAAGCAAATTGACAGTATCGTAACTAAAATGGGAAGGAGCATAGCTGTGGCGAGAAAATGTACAAAGTATGTAACACCAACCACTTTGAAACAAGTCATTCAGTCTCTGGTTTTGTCACATCTTGAGTACTGTCCGGTCATATGGTCATCAGCAGCAAAAACACATTTACAGAAATTACAAATAGCTCAAAACAAGGCTGCCAGACTAGCTCTACACTGTTCGAAGCGCACTCATATTGGAGTTATGCATAGAAGCCTATCATGGCTTCCAGTTGAGAAACGTCTGCAATCTCGTGTTATCACTTTTTTTTTAAATGTCCAATTTAGCAAAAAACCACTGTATTTTTATGATCAAATAGTTTACACAAGAGACGAGCACGACCATAAGACTAGACAAGCTACATCAGGCCATCTACTGGCACCTAAACCCAGGACACATCTTCTGAAATCTTCTGTGTCTTATAGAGTTTAAAGGAATGGAACTCATTGCCAAACTACCTTACTGAAATAGAGTCCAGAGCCTCTTTCAAGAAGAGATTGAAGGGCCATATACTAATGACCATGTACCCTTGTGAGCTGTGAACCCTAATTTAATTTGATTGCATGTTGTTGATGATATTGGTGATGTTTTTAATGTTTTTAATGTTATTAATGATGTCAGGACTTATGTCCTAAATGTTGCTGTATTATTGTTGTATTATTGTTGTATTGTTTTAAGTGTCGGACCCCAGGAAGAGTAGCTTTTGTCGAGAGCAAAAGCTAATGGGGATCCTTAATAAACATAAACATAAGCTACTTGCAATGGGCCTGGTCTACAAAATCCACTACACCTCTATGGTACCCATGTACATGTCAAAATTCTTCCCAAAGGTCAAGGAATACCATGATCATAACACCAGAGGGAGCTCCACAAATCATGTGAAACCCAGATTTGGCACAAAAAAGGGGGAATACACGTTTCGCAATTATGCCACATCAAGGTGGAACGCTCTTCCCACAACTGTAAAGGAAAGTAAAACTATACTTACCTTCAAAACCTCTCTTAAAGAGCACCTTCGGGGGAGAGCATTGCAAAACTGGCCCCGGTAATGGTACAAATCTCAACCTGTCGTTCAATGGACAGCTAAATCTAAATCTAAAATGAAAATTGTAAATAAGCCATCTGTATGTCAAATATGTCTTATATGTCTTAAATGATATGATGAATTGGAAATGGGGGACCCTGATGTAAACAAGACGAAAGTCTTTCTCTGGTCTGCATCCCCTTAACAATTGTATGTTTTGAGCTGTACTGTACTGTACCCAATATACAAGCTGTTAATAAACTTTTCAATCAATCCCTTCACTGGCTTCCGGTAACTGCTAGAATCCACTTCAAGACACTGGTACTTGCATACCATGCTGCGAATGGATCTGGCCCTTCCTACATCCAGGACATGGTTAAACTGTACACCCTAGCGCGTGCACTACGCTCTGCATCAGCCAAACGACTCGCTGCACCCTCGCTGCGAGGGGGACCCAAGTTCCCATCAGCAAAAACACGTAGGTTTGCTATCCTGGCTCCAAAATGGTGGAATGAGCTCCCCATTGACATCAGGACAGCAGAGAGCCTGCACATCTTCCGGCGCAGACTGAAAACTCATCTCTTTCGACTCCACCTCGAGCGATAGAATTACTAACAAAGAACTGCTAACAGAGCACTTATATACTAATAAAGGACTGGCTTATCTATAGCCAGTTGAGTAGCACTTGAAATGTTTGGCTCTATGAAATCTGATGTACTTATATGATTCTGTTTTCTTCAAGGTTGTGTCTTCCTGGTCGAATGTACTTATTGTAAGTCGCTTTGGATAAAAGTGTCAGCTAAATGCAATGTAATGTAATGTAATAATCAACCAACTGACGGTTGTGCTGACGCATCTGAAAAAGCCTTCTGCTGGCCTCTGTAGCAGGGGACGTGTGGTCAAAAATGCGACTCATAGTATCTGTGAAGTCGGCTAATGAGTAACAAAGCTCAGAGTCTCTGGACCATTCTGCAGTGGCCCAGGCTGCAGCTCTTCCCGTTAAATGGGACACAATGAACGCCACTTTACCATGGTCTGATGAGAAAGCCCCTGGGTTGTGCTGGAAATGCAGATCGCACTGAACCAGGAAGGCTCTGCAGTTCATGGAATCTCCGGAGAACCTCTCCGGAAGAGCCAGCCGTAGTGAGAAAGAAACAGCCTGGATCGGTTTGACAGCGTCAGCAGGATCCTCGACAGGAAAGCAGTCAGCTGTGAATGACGTCATCGGCGGAGTAGTCTGTAGGTGAGCGAAAAATTGCTGCATGTGATCCGTCAGCTGTTGTATCTGGGTAGAGACGGAATCCTGGAGCTCGGCCTGGCTTCTTACAAGCTCTTTAACTCCTTGGCTGATTAAGCCCAGCTGTTCCTCATGGTAAAAAATCCTCTCTCCTTGGGCTGACAGGGCGGCATGAAATGTCTTTGGGTCGGCTGAGTTCATTGTGGTCAGTTCGTTCTGTCACAAACTTGGAAACACAAGGTATTGGACTCAAATGCACGACCCAGGAGACAGAGGTAAAGTATGTGTAAGATACTTTATTCCAAAAACAGGATAATAAATAAGGATCGACACTCTGGATGAGGTGACAAAAAAAGGTTCAAAAAGGCACAAAAGAAAATCGCTCACTAAGTGAGCGATTTTGTAACAAACTTACAAAATAATTTGTAACAAACTTACAAAATAATTCGAGAGCATAAATCAGGCTTGAGACAAGGTGAGTAATCAGCAGGCACGCTGACTACTTACATAGAGACAGGACAAGACGAACTGACAAAGAACAAAGGGAAGCTGGGGGCTATAAACAAAAGGTAACTGGGCACAGGTGGAAACAATCAGAGGCGGGGCTGACGCTGATGAGGGCGGGAGACACACACCAGGATAGGAAGTGGGAGACAAGACAGAAGATGGTTAAACAAAAACATGAAACATGACTGGACTTTAACATTTTTGACGGGACACAACAGTAACACTTTATATTAAAGGGGACCTATCATGCAAAATGCACTTTGTGATGTCTTTTATACATAAATATGTGTCCCCGGTGCGTCGGGGAACTCACGCAGCGTCAGAAAATAATACCCTCTCTTTTCCTCCGTACCCAAATCTTTTAAAAACAGGGGTACAACGAGCGGATACAGATTTGCTGCCGATCTGACGTCAAATCGGCAGCGGACCGACAGAAAATTGCTATCAGAAACAATGCGTGTTTTGGACGTAATCTCGTCTTTGTTTACATTAGCAAGCCTCGCTAACACTCAAAGCTAACCTGTACTGTAGAGCACGTGTTTAAAAAGCAGGAAATAAAAAAAAGGAACTCACCTTGTGATAAACCCGCAAGAGAAAAAGCATTTGAGCTGTTGGGTTCAGAAGACAGACAACTTCTAAGTTTAACTATTTATTGTAAAGAGAGCAAAATATATATATTACTTGGCCAAGGACTCATCACGTCTTTGGGAATCACAGGCAGCAAAGCTGTAATCTGTAACCACCAAATCCGTCAAGTGCCTCGAACCTTGTGCGACAATACATTTTATTACACAGGGCGTTGCCCGTACATTTATGATTGGTCAAGACTAGCTGAAGAGATACCGCGGTTTAGACTTGGCTCTCTTTGGTTGGTGCGCAGACTCAGATAGAGTCTCTTGGCAACACGATCCTCCAATCAGCATTCGGCCAGCCTGTGGAAGTCCCTCCCTACTCTGGCACCATCATACTAATTTGTTTTCTCTAACGTTTCTTCAGATATAGTGGGAAACCATAATGTTGCTTCCTAGCTTTGCGGGGGAGCGCGGCTCCCATACAGAGTCAAGGCCGGTGCGTTGTGCTGTTCTGACTACCTCTTTGTTTTCTCTCAGTCTCTGCACTCGACCTTGCTACTTTCAATATTGCAAGCTAAACTTTCTTCTGACTATTCCCCTCGTTGGTATCTAACCCATCAGAACCTGGGATTAGTGATTGTGTCTATTCTATAGTCATAGTAATCTCATGAGCACAATAAGCATATATTGTAATAAGAAGAATCAGTCTTGTAATGTTATATAAAAATAGACACCACAAATCCCTCCTTTCACACCTTTTAAGGTGTGAATCTAATCTACGTCTATTTTTCTTTTTACTGCGTCTCTGGTGTAATTTATGAATCTCTGCTGGTTATACTAGATTTAGGTCACCCCATCCACATCCTTGTTGATTGTGGGACAGAGGAATATTACTTCAAAACCCGCTGATATTTGCTTTCTATCTTTAAACTCATCAGGAGGCACCCTAATGCTGTCTTTAGCTAAAAACTCCCTCCTAGGACCATTTAGTTCTGCTGTCTGTGGGGTGTTCTGCGAGTATGGTTAATTTAAGATTGAGTTACAGCCCTTTGATTGTTCATTGGATATTCTAGTACCATTTCATATTTTCACATGTCAAACACATGCTCTTTCGTTTACACTTTATTACTATGTTTTAGCTTAACTTAACTGTAATATGTTCGTTCTACATTTCAAACCCCACTTACTCTAATATCTGTTAAAAAACAATCCACATTACAAAATTGTTTCATTATCACAGGTCAACTTCTTTGGTATTCCCATTCTGGACTTACATCTCTCACAGTAGCCCTTTGGCCACTGCTTCTGCGTTACCTGTTATAATTCAATCAATATTTAGACACATGTCAACATTCATCAAACAGTATCTTATGGACATGGAGCAGGTTCATTCTAAAACTGTCAATCAATGGTCAGATTGAACATCCGAGTTGGGGCGGCAGGTTTCTTTCAGTCCCTAAATGAAAAATGTAGATTGTGAATTTGACAGCCATGTTGATATAATACATTATACACACAGCTCCATACTGTTTCAGAAATAATCTTTGATGTGCTTCAGAAGAGGATGGCGTTTTATCACAGCAGAATTTAACTATCTCCGGTAGAATTCTGATCAGGCATTAGCTCTGCCTCCCAAAATCCGGACAAAAAGAGGGGTATGAGCAGTATGAGGCATGGCTACAATGGGTGAACTGTTTGGTATTTTAAGCAAAAAACTTCACAGACATGTTTTGTATAGGTATGGCCCTACAATATATTTTTCCAATATAGCATAATAGGTCCACTTTAAGGTACACAAATGAACCATCAACTAGTTGTTAATTAACATGTATATTAGCCATTATAACACACTTGTTAATGCCTTATTCTACATGACCATATTCTACAAGTAATAAGCCATTAGTTGAGTTGTTGTCAGGGTGTGTGGAAAATGGGACCCAAGTGCAGTTTAAAAAAGGACTAAAAAAGGTAAGGTAACAAAAAGTGAGCTTTATTAACAAAAGCCGAAGGCAGGAAAAAACAAGAAACTAATTAGCAGAAACAAAACAGGGGAGCACGACAGACAGGAACAAACTTACGATGGGAACAGGCAGGAGACACGGACAAGCGGTGACAGGGACATGAAATGACGACGAACAGACATGGAGCACAGGGGAAGACAAGACTAAATACACAGAAGGGTAATCACAGGACAAGACACAGCTGGCAGGGGAGGCAGAAACACAAGGGCAACAGGTGAACACAATGAGGCACAATCAGACACAGGAGGGAAACTAACGACAGGAAATCAAACACAGGGAGTAGGATCAAACAAGACACAGGGGGGACTCGAGAGGTGACTCGAGAGGGGACTCGAAAGGGGACTCGAAAGGGGACTCGAGAAGTGACTCGAAAGGGGACTCGAGAGGGGACTCGAGAAGTGACTCGAAAGGGGACTCGAGAGGGAACTCGAGAGGAGACCCGAGAGATGACCCGAGAGGGAACTCGAGAGGAGACCCGAGAGATGACCCGAGAGGGGACTCGAGAAGGAACTTGAGAGGGGACTCAAGAGGAGACTCGAGAGGGACAGGGCTCGACAGTAACGGTTGCCATTGGCAACCATTCAGAAAAAATGTCAACCACTTCTTGGCCTTTGGTTGCCATCAGTGGCAACCAGTTTTTAACATAAAGAAATAAGGACAGCAAACAGCAAAATGTGCACCCCAAAATAGATAAATGTTAATTATTTGTTGTATTAAGAGTGATATTTAATTATTGTTGTGACCAGTCGGAACCTGATACTTAAGTTGCACGTGCATTGGTGTGATTACGGAGCCAGAAAGCGATGCACGTTTACCCGCGTGCGCGGTGCGCCGTGTGTTTGTTTTACAAAAAATGGCGAAGCAAATTAAGTTGTTTGACTGTGGGGTAAAAAGTTCAGCCAACCCGTCAACATCTCAAACGAATGTTCAAAGTGATTCAACTGATAAAGCGCAAGGTGAACCCAAACGAAAAGCAAAGAGGAAATGTGTGAAGTCTGCCATGAGTCTGCTACGTTGTGCATTCACTTCCGGTAAAAGTTCCTTCATAATAAGATTCCCGATCTTATTACTACCAAAATAAAAGTGCAAAACGATACTTTACCATAAAAAAATATTGGCATACAATTATAATCACTTCTATAAAAAGGTAACACATTTTAAATATAGTTAGACATATTAAAGGTAATTTACAGCATTACTAATTAATATCTCATTCTTAACTGAATGGTTTTCATTTATTTTACATTAGACAATTATTAGTCTGGCCAATCCAAGACTTCGATGCTGAAGGGCCAGTGGATCTATGGTGGGGGCAGGGGCGGCGCCAGGGGGGAGCTAGGGGGTGCTGAAGCACCCCCCAGGATTGCCAAAGCACCCCCTAAGCACCCCCAAGAAATATGTGTTTTTTTGTTGTTGTTTTATTTAATTATTATTATTATTATTATTAAATTAAATTAGAAATATTATTGATTACATCAATGCAAATTTGAAAGAAACACATTTTTGACCAAAAACATAAAGCCAACACAGGTGATATGATTAGGCCAATGGGTGCCAGACCCATTCGATTTTTGACCTACCCATAGGCTAAATTACTTTGTGACACTTGAGTGACTTCCTGTTAGCTAGAGTGCCAAATTATTTGCTAACAGCAAAGTGAACAATTTATCATTTTTTAGTCCTTAAACGTCCACGTGTGGACACTCAATCAAAACCACCTGAAAGCGAGAGGGATTCTGCACATAATAGCATAGCCTCGTGAGTACAAGTAGCTTAGTTCTGGGTCTCTGTGTTTAATTCAAGCTCTGCTCTGTGTGTGTGTGGCACCATTTTGTATGCGTGCGCGAGCGAGCGAGAGAGAGAGAGCTTGCGCACCGGTGTGTATCTACTGGAGATCGTTGTGGTTAGCATCTGGTGCTAGCTAGCCAAGCTAACGGATATAAGGAGCTTTTTCAACAACAAGGTGGAGGGAGAACTCTCTCCTGTCAGACTGAGAGTCTCAGATAACCTCAGCTGAGGTGAAGTAAAGAACTCTCAGCGTTTAGATAGTTAACTTTAGTCTAGTTATCTCAGTGGAGTGATTTGTAAAATATCTATTAAGAAATAGAAAATCTGTTTACAGTTCTGTTTCACATGTATGTTGAGAGATGTATCCATAGATCTCTTAATGTTGCTCTCAAACAACACCAGATTGATGCTTTTAACTTCAATATTTAAAAAAATCTTCCAGGGGAAGCATGCCCCCGGACCCCACTAGAGGAGGTGAGGTCCCTCCTAGAGGAGGTGAGGTCCATCCCCCACTTGTAAAAAATAGCACCTTACCCCTGCTTACACCTATATGCCGTGAGCTGATTATCGAGCCTTCATTGTAACAGTCGCGGGTACACTGTGTGTGCGTGTGGGGAGTGTTGCAGTAGAAAATTCAACTGTAGCGCCCGGTACATTAATGTGAAACCCTTAATGTTTGAGCACCCTCTATGAAACGTCAAGCTACCCCACAGCACCCCCTAGAGAAAATCTCTGGCGCCGCCACTGGGTGGGGGACAGCACAAAGGTCAAGAAAACCCAAATTTGAAAGGGAGACAACGGATGATCAAGAAACTAGTGACTTGCTCAATTCATTTGTAAGGGATCTGTGAATAACATGACCACAGCTGCACTACTGGTATTTAGTATACCAGCAATTGAGGGAGGACAAGTTTACTACCACTTAAGTTTCAATTAATTGTGTTAATTACTTATTGTAAAGCATTTGAACATTCTTTTGTTTCACATGTTCATTATTAAGTTGATGTATAACTGTATAGTATCTTAATTATTTAACATACAAGGTGACCATATTTTTTGTTTTGGCAACCAAAAGCTGATGCCTGGTTGCCAGCCTGGCAACCACTTTTAAAAGTTAGCGTTGAGCCCTGAGGGAACTGGAGAGGTGACTTGAGACGGCCGGAACGCCGACAGGACACGGGGAGCTGGCGTCGGCCGGAGAGCCAACAGGAGACGAGGAGCTTCTCAGGCAACAAGCTCCTAAGCCAGGGCCTGCTGTCAACCTCCCTGCGTGCCTCGTTAAGGGCAGCCTCTTTGGCCTCTCTGGATGAGGCCCTCCTCCAGCCATTGAAAATACACTCCAGATTGTATTTCAGCTCATAAAGCTCTTGGCTAAATGAAAAAACTGCTGGGTCCATACTGGTCTGTTCGTATTGTCAGGGTGTGTGGAAAATGGGACCCAAGTGCAGTTTAAAAAAGGACTAAAAAAGGTAAGGTAACAAAAAGCGAGCTTTATTAACAAAAGCCGAAGGCAGGAAAAAACAAGAAACTAATTACCAGAAACTAAACCGGGGAGCACGACAGACAGGAACAAACTTACGACGGGAACAGGCAGGAGACACGGACAAGCATAGGTGACAGGGACATGACATGACGACGAACAGACATGGAGCACAGGGGAAGACAAGACTAAATACACAGAAGGGTAATCACAGGACAAGACACAGCTGGCATGGGAGGCAGAAACACAAGGGCAACAGGTGAACACAATGAGGCACAATCAGACACAGGAGGGAAACTAACGACAGGAAATCAAACACAGGGAGTAGGATCAGACAAGACACAAGGAGGAAAACATTTCAAAACAAAAGGTGGAAAATGAAAACAAAAATCCAAAACCATGACAGTTTTTCCTCAATAAACCTCTAATTAGTGCTTATTTATTGCAAGTAAGGAAGTTGTTGTACATGTGTTTTGGTCTTAATATGCTGTGCTCAATATGGGCCTAATAAGGCAGTAGTACCACAAGAATAGTAATTCTCCCATAATAACCCTTAACAAATATGAGCTATTCTTAGGTAACAAGACATGAAACTATAAGTGTTAATGGTGTCTAAATAACTCCAAATTAGGTATTTATATCTAAGAATATGTTTCCTATTTTAAAGTGAAGTCTTGTTCATAACCAATAAGCTAGTAGTTTGACTCTAATTGACCTGAACAGGTTCTCTATTCTAAAGTTGCCTCCTCTTCACACTTTGTAAATACATAGCACACAACTACTGAAATTAACCTCAACAGTACTACATGAAGAAAGTAAGCACACGTTGAAATATCTGTTTTATTAATGAACCACTAAAGAGAGGTTCAGACACATACCAAAACATGTCAAGTTTCACCAAGGCTGAGAACACAATTATGCAGCCTGTACTTTTTTAATAAAAACAGATTTTTAACAGATGTTACGTATTTGTGATCATACTGTGTGACCTGCTTGTATGTACTTACACAATAGGTGTACTGTTCTCTCTATGTGTTGTCCTGTCTCAGTGTGAACATAGATTAAAACAGCCAGCCGAACTCTTGAGAGCCAGGGAATGAGCAGCCATGCTCCTTTATTGACTTATTTGCAGTCCAGTGACATTCAAACGGAGTGAAACTATAAACAAATAAGTTACAAGGCACTTAATGATCTCATACATGCAAGTGTAACATCCATAGATTAACACATAGGACCGCTAAGTGTAAACAAGGTAAATATAGCTAATGCTAGCTGTGCAATAAGCATGTATACAGGCTAGCTAGTATGGCTAACGCTAGCGTGTATGCTAACGCATTTTCTCATTGAGTTTAAACATCTCCAAATGACATCACATAAACACAATACATGTTACTAATCCTTACCGTGTAAGTGTAAGGCTTACACTTAAACGTACAGTCATTGCTTTCTGACGGACTTGACCCTTATACTCTTCAGGTTGCATAGGGAAAATTAGTAGTAGTCTACTGCCATGCTATTCAGTTCACTTTCTCCTACTTCCTGTAGGCTACCCGGTTTCCTATCTAACCTTCAGTACACATTTTACAAAAATATAAATGTGCAAATATGAAACATACAGGTCAATATCGCCTTGCTATTGGTAGCTGAACTGTCAATACCCCTAAACATATTCTTAGATATAAATAGGCCTCCCTAATTTTGAGTTATTTAGACACAATTAACACTTATGGTTTCATGTCTTGTTAAGAATAGATCATATGTTATTATGGGAGAATTACTATTCTTGTGGTCTTACTGCCTTATTAGGCCCTAATTGAGCGGAGAATATTAAGACCAAAACCCATGTACAACAACTTACTTACTTGCAATAAATAAGCACTAATTAGAGGGTTATTGAGGAAAGACTCTAAAGTAATGGCTTATTACTTGTAGAATATGGTCATGTAGAATAAGGCATTAATACATGTTTTATAATGACTAATAAAGAGCCAATATACTGCTAATATGCATGTTAATTAACAACTAGTTGATGGTTAATTTGTGTACCTTAATATAAAGTGTTAACAAATGTTTGTTTTTTTAATTGCATTGAGAACAAATATTCTTGTCATAACTAATTTAATTACTACTATCCACACCATGATCTGCAAAGTATTTGTAAAAGGAAACAATATTGTCACGATCTTGGTGTTATGCAACCCAGTCTCATGGCATTTCGTGTTCACCAACACGATTTTTAATCTATTGATTCGTGTTCACCAACACAGTATTTCTACTGGTAATGTGTTTCGTGCCTGCAGCACATATTTTTCTCCGGTCGGGTCGTGGAAGACCGGAAGCTGTGTGGTTCATAAAAACATGTTCTTACTCAATATCAAGCCACAGTTATTACTTTTATTTTAAATCGTATAATTTCGGACTTTTGTTGCCGTCTGTGAGGAAAATAAATGGGGCTCAGAGCCTCAGGATACTGAAATCTGTATTTTTTAAATCTTTTTTTCCTTCTAATTTGTTATTCTTTTCAAAATAACACACTTTTATTTACTCACCAATAACACACAATTATCCTTGCTTTTATTTATTGGTTTAATTCCATAATCTCGGGCTTTTTTGGCGTCCGTCAGGAACTGAATTTCAAAATAAAAATAACCGGAAACAGACATAGGCATTTCGAGCGATTACCCAAGATCCTCAGCTACGGTTTAAGCTCGCTGATTGGATTTTTTAGCCGCAATGCATGCTGGGATTTGGTGTTTATATTATATGAAATCCGGAAAACATTTTAAAAGAATAAAATAATACTTAATTCCGAGTGCTCTTGCTTTTCTCTTTGAAAGTCATCACATAACAGCATTGTAATACACGGTTCGGCTGCATTACATATTACAGATCTGCCGTAGGTCTTTATTTATAGAGCCCTGATGAGAAGACCTTTGGAAAAACTGAAGAAATGCCGCCGAAATTGAATACTTGACGTGGATCATAAATATATCAACAATTAAACAACTTCTTCAATTTCTCTTCACACAATACGTCTCCTTGCAGTATCAACACTAATTCGGCTGACTTTTACATTTGATCTAATTCATAGATAGGTTATATTTACACCATAACGGTGCACAGCTGATATAAAAGGACTTGTCGTTTTTAAAGATATTACTGATTTTCTTTGAATGTAAGAATGTAAATACTGAGTCTGAAATAGTATAGCAATATGCTGTAAAATTATGTGAAAGCATCAATAAAACTACACATCTTCAGATGTTGTACATACATAAGTGTCCTACACTAATAATATAATACAAAAGTTATTATGGCTGTGTGTACCTTGTGTGCACCTCCTAGTGGTTAAAGCACGTTATTGAATTATTGTTTGTATGTGTTATATTTGATTACAAAAATATTAAGAGTACATATTTTCATAGGGGGAAAGTAGAAGGTCTGTGATAGAAATATAGAATATAAAAAATCAAGAAGATACTATAAGTGACCTCTACAATAAAACAGTTTAGTGCAGGATGTACAAAGATATTAATAGGAGGAGGTGCAAAACAGAAAAACGAATTAACCTTTATTTAAACATTAAATAACAGATTAAGGTCTTCTTTTAAATAAGAAAATAACTTTGGGGGTATCTATCTACAGATAAATATTAAGCCTGACAAAGTACTTAACGTCTAATATATTGCTTTCCTGCAATGTTAACTATGTTGAAGCACTTATTTTAACTGATATTATATATATGAATTATACTCTTATGTATGTAGATAGAATAAGAAATGTGCAGAATATGACAGTTTAATGGTGGAGGTACACACATATTGATAGATGTCTTGTAATGCACTGTTGAGGAACCTGTGACCCAAGTTTTTCATTACTCAGGTGTAACTAAAGTCTGATTTAAGGGTTGTTTATATTTCACATAATTAATCAGAATCTGCAAAGTAACTCAAATAAGTGTAGTGGAGTAAAAATACCAGGTTAACCTCTGAATTGTAGTGGAGTAGAATTACAAAGTAACAATGAGCAGTCATGTGGGTATATATTAATGCTGCGCATTATGGATACAAGCGATTTTCACCCATTTATTAATTATATGTTTTACATTTGATAACACCAATGTGTAATACTGGCAACTTCTAATTGTGGGAAAAACGAAAACGTTCAGTAGAGACGTCCCATAGAACATTTTGCGAAACACAATAGCCAGCATGTGTAGTTCTGGGGGGGCGTTCGATTCCAGTTTTGGATAGTCTGGCGTGGTTTCGTTCCATTTCAAACAGCTGTTTGACGCTCGGCGTAACCTTGGCGCACTGCCACTCCAACATCCAATCCCAGAGTTTGAAGATTAATCACAGGGACTGTAGTCCTAAACGATAGCTGGGGATTATGGGTAGTGTAGTGTCTTCGGCCATCCTAAACTCAGAAATGTTGACAATCGCAATGATGCTCGAAATGTCCCTTATAGGCCTACGTCTGTTTCTGATTATTTTTATTTTGAAATTCAGTTCCTGACGGACGCCAAAAAATCCCGAGGTTATGGAATCAAACCAATAAATAAAAGCAAGGATAATTGTGTGTTATTGGTGAGTAAATAACAGTGTGTTATTTTGAAAAGAATAACAAATTAGAAGGAAACAAATATTTAAAAATACAGATTTCTGTTACGATTATTGTGTTATGTCACGTTTTCTATGTCTTGGTTTGGGTGTTTTGCTGTTCTCCCTGTCATGTTTTCCTCTGGGTATATTGTCTGGTCCTTTTCCCTGTGTTTTTCCTCCCATCGTTAGTTTCCCTGGTGTGTCTAGTTCAGTGTCGGTTCGTCTTGTGATTTGGCTTGTCCTCGGTGAGTGTTGTGTTCTGTCTTTGTTAGTATAGCCTTAAAATAAAGGAATTTTCACGTTAATCTGCATTTGGGTAATACCTGCTTAACACATCGTAACAATTTCAGTATTCTGAAGCTCTGAGCCCCATTTATTTTCCTCACAACAAAAGTCCGAAATGATACGATTTAAAATAAAAGCAATAATTGTGGCTTGATATTGAGTAAGAACATGTTTTTATGAACCACACAGCTTCCGGTCTTCCACGACCCGACCGGAGAAAAAGACGTGCTGCAGGCACGAAGCACATTACCAGTAGAAATACATTGCTTTTAAAATCGTGCTGTGCAACACGAAAAAAAGGGGGAAATCGTGTTGGTGAACACGACTCAATAGATTAAAAATCGTGTTGGTGAACACGAAATGCCATGAGACTGGGTTGTGTTATGTCACGGTTTTAGTTTTGTGTGTCTGGTAATGGGTTTTTGTTTGCTGTTCTGTTCTCCCTGTCTCTTGTTTTCCTTCCTGTGTTTTTCCTCCTGTGTCTGATTGTCTCAGTGTTCACCTGTTGCCCTTGTGTTTCTGCCTCCCTTACCCAGCTGTCTCTCGTCCTGTGATTACCCCTCTTTGTATTTAGTCTTTCCCTGTGTTCCCCTGTCGGTTCATTGTTTTTCCTATCTCCCTCCATGTCAGTCACGGTGAGTTTTTTGATGTTATTGTAACCTTGTGCAACCTGAGTTCTTCATGCCATGTTTTTTGTAACCTTGTGCAACCTGAGTTCTTCATGCCATGTTTTTTTGTGTTCATCGGCTTTTTGAATAAAGCTTGCCTTACGTTTATAGACCTTTTACCTTTTTGCAGTCTGCATTTGGGTCCTACCTTTTCCCCAATCTTAACAATATAAACCGACCCACTATGGCCCCAGCGGATTCCAATTATTTTAACTTGGATCTGTTAGATCTGGATTACTCCCTTCGGTGTCATCATGCTGAGTGGAGTATAACCTCGTCTAGAAGGGACAAAGAGGCTGTCCTGAAAAAGGCACAAATGGAGGTGGCCAACATGCCATGGTTGAGGAGCTCGTTGCCTGAATGGCTCAGAGTTTTTTCGCGCAGCCCTGTGTGCCAGTCTCCATTCTCTGACCCTTACTTGGGATCCCGTCTGGCGTTTGGAGGTCCACGGAGCCTCCAAAAGACCTCCAAAATACCTCTAAAAGACGCAAGGCCAGGAGGCCAGCCCGTGCTCCAGTACCGGCCCACACAGCCATGGTTCCGTGCTCCAGTGCCGGCCCACACAGCCATGGTTCCGTTTCCAGTACCGGCCCACACAGTCATGGTACCGTGCTCCAGTACCATCCCACACAGCCATGGTTCCGTGTTCCAGTGCCGGCCCACACAGCCAAGTTTACGGTCCCAGCAGCCATGGTCCCAGCTCCAGTTCCGGTCCCATCAGCCATGTTTCCGGCTCCAGTTCCAGCCATGGTTTCGACTCCAGTTTCAGCTCCAGTGCTGGCTCTCCGGCCAACGCCAGCTCCCCGTGTCCTGTTGGCGTACCGGCCGACTCCAGCTCCTCGTCTCCTGTTGTCTCTCCGGCCGATGCCAGTTCCCCGTGTGCTGTCGGCGTACCGGCCGACTCCAGCTCCTCGTTTCCTGTTGGCTCTCCAGCCGACGCCAGCCCCTCGTGTCTTGTCGGCTCTCCGGCCGACGCCAGCTCCCCGAGTCCTGTCGGCGTACCGGCCGACTCCAGCCCCTCGTGTCTTGTCGGCGTACCGGCCGACTCCAGCTCCCCGTCTCCGGTTGGTTCGCCGGCCGACGCCAACCCCCCGTGTCCTGTCGGCGTACCGACCGACTCAAGTCCCTTCTCGAGTCCCCTCTCGAGTCTCTTCTGGAGTCACCTCTCATGTTCCCTCTCGAGTCACCTCTCGAGTTCCCTCTCAAGTCTCCTCTCAAGTCCCAACTCAATGTCCTGTGCCGTTGGGGGTCCAGCCGACACCTGCTTTGTCGGGGGTCCTGTCAACTCCATGTCCTGTGCCGTTGGGGGTCCCGCCGACACCTGCTCCGCCGGGTTTCCTGCCAACACCATATCCTGTCCTGTTGGGGGTCCCGCCGACACCTGCTCCGCCGGATTTCCTGCCAACACCATATCCTGTCCTGTTGGGGGTCCCGCCGATACCTGCTCCGCCGGGTTTCTGGCCAACACCATATCCTGTCCTGTTGGGGGTCCCGCCGACACGTGCTACGCCAAGGGTCCTGCCGACACCAGCCTTTGTTTCGTCGGGAACACCTGTTCCGGGAACACCTGTTCCGGGAACACCGGTGACTATCCCGTCTACGCCTGTCCCGCCAGGGGTTCCACCAGCTCCTGCTCTCGATCCCAGTGCTCCGGCGATCCAACTGACACTGGAGGGGTCCCATTGCGGTGTACGTCGTCCTCCGGAGCTGTCCCGTCGATGCCTTCATGCCCGGCCTCCTGAGTTCGCCCGCTGTGGTCTTCGCCCCTCCGTGAACTCTGCCTTGCCCCCGGGCCGTCCGCCCGAGACCCCCTCCATGAACTCTGCCTTGCCCCCGGGTCGTCCGCCCGAGACCTCCTCCATGAACGCTGCCTTCCCCCCGGGCCATCCGCCCGAGACCACCTCCTGTTCCTCTGCCTTGCCTCTTGGCTGTCGACCCAGACCCGTCCTCCGGACCCCCTCCACCCACCCTTTTGGAAATGTTGGACTTTGTTTTGGACGTCTGGAATCCGTCCCTTGAGAGGGGGTTCTGTCACGATCTTGGTGTTATGTCACGGTTTTAGTTTTGTGTGTCTGGTAATGGGTTTTGTTTTGCCATTCTGTTCTCCCTGTCTCTTCTTTTCCTTCCTGTGTTTTTCCTCCTGTGTCTGATTGTCTCATTGTGTTCACCTGTTGCCCTTGTGTTTCTGCCTCCCTTACCCAGCTGCGTCTCGTCCTGTGATTACCCCTCTTTGTATTTAGTCTTGTATTTCCCTGTGTTCCCCTATCGGTTCATTGTTTTTCCTGTCTCCCTCCATATCAGTCACGGTCAGTTTATTGGTCACATTGTAATCTTGTCCAACCTGAATTCTTCATGCCATGTTTTTTGTAACCTTGTGCAACCTGAGTTCTTCATGCCATGTTTTTTTGTAACCTTCGGCTTTTGGAATGAAGCTCACCTTTTACCTTTTTGTAGTCTGCATTTGGGTCCTACCTTTTCCCCGATCTTAACAAATATCTGCAATATTAATACAGGTTCTGCACAGTATCCGCAATTTTTATCTGGTTGAATAAAAAAAAACATGTGGATTTGTTTCTTGTTTAATATTTACTTCTAGTCATAATACAAAGATGTAATTAAGACATAGTGACATTATCATTTTTATATTTTTCGACAAATATATTTATTCTGTATTTTATAAGGAAAAATATCACGATATGTACCAATATGTAAAACATAAACATGCATTGCATAAACCGTGATGCAGGCCCTTCAGGGACCGACTTGCATATTAATCCAATGTCAGCCTTTGCCAACCTCCACACATTTACAACAGCACTATTGTTCAGTAAACATAGCGTTGAATTAACTGTTTATTTCAATAATATCTCTTCTGTTTTTATTATTCAATCAAAAACTGCTGAAAGAACTGTAAAATAATAATTAAAAACGTCAACTGCACTTCCAATATAGAAGTTAAAAGAATAAATGGGAACACATCAAGTTTTTTTCCCACCTAAAATGCATATTATGTTCAATATTTGTTCTTGCTGTCCTTTATGCAATGAAGTTAAGCATTATTGGTTGTTTAGAAAGACAACTCTAATTTAAAGTCCTAGAAGGATTCATTTAATTCACATTTACATTAGAACAATTTTAAAATACTGCATTACAAGTAAAAGTTCTGCCTTGAAAATGTTGCCTATGTAATGATATAAAAGTATTAGCAAAGTATACTTAAAATATCAAAAGTAAAAGTACCCCTATGATACTATTCTGTATTATTTTAACGTTGTTTCTTAATTGCTGATGTATTTGTGTAGCATGTTCCTGTTGTAGTTCATCCAAGTGAAGCTACTGTAGTTAGTATTACAATTAGGTTTTTATAACCTTCTACAACAAATAATTGTGTTAAGTCTTCATCTGAAAAGTTCTACATTGTCAGAAAATGAAGTGTAAAAAAGTTGAACGTTTCTATCACATTCTTTAGCCAGTATAGGTTTATGTGCTTTATCATAATTAAACATCTTCGTAAACACCTACAATGGCTTAGAACTTCGAAATAACAACACAAGTTCCAAGAGGGAGTTAATTAGCAAGTGTGTGTGTGTGTGTGTGTGTGTGTGTGTGTGTGTGTGTGTGTGTGTGTGTGTGTGTGTGTGTGTGTGTGTGTGTGTGTGTGTGTGTGTGTGTGTGTGTGTGTGTGTGTGTGTGTGTGTGTGTGTGTGTGTGTGTGTGGTGTGTGTGTGTGCGTGTGCGTGTGCGTGTGTGCGTCAAAGTGAGAGTGCAGGCCTCTCTTTGTACGTTAGACCTTCTCAAAACAGTCTTGTTTTCCACTATGTTTCACATTTAGGCTTATCTTCTGTCTTCTGTTTAACCAATACTTTCTTCATCTAATTTGCCAGGGAAAATGGAGGACACCGGACTAATGCTATACTTTGAATTTACAATTATTCTCTTATTTTTTGTAATTTTTCCATTCATCGAAAGTATGGAAAACTAACAAGTGCCAAAGTCTAAATTATTCCTAATTGTTCTTATCTTTTCCAGCCAAATTAAAAGTAAATTCACAAAAATAAAGCATGTTTTTTCAAACACCCTCCTCCCTCAGATTCCTATGCCCCAGAATCTGTTTTGTTTTAGTGCATGATCAAACAAAAAACAAGGTATATATGACCATGTAAGGCTTCAAACATGATCACAAAATAATGTGTATCTGGAAGTGCTTTGTTTGTTGTTGAGCTACAGACGATTATGCTTGAGTTGCTAAGCAGGTGAATGGGGTATTGCATAAGTTAAGACGGACTGAATAAACATGTCACTGTAGATACAAAGTTATTTGGCCTGACTTGAGAATTTTCCTCAGCTAGAAGAAAGAGAAGAGTAGTGGTGGTGAAGACTCAAAGCCTGGTCCATAGAAAGTCCCATATTATGGAAGTTAGATTAAAAAAAACTAAACAAAGTCATTAGCTTCGAGAAAAGCAACAATCCCTCATACCAAAGAAGCTGTAACCAGACGTAACATCTTTTTTTAAAAGTGTTTTTATTAACTTATTTCAGGTTAAACTACTCACCAAGTGTTCTTTAGTTATTGAAAGAAGCCTCATGGTGACCTTTAATTGCATCTCAAATTACTGTGGTCCTCTGCTCCATTAAACACGGGGGATGTTAACACTCCCTCCTCAGTGTTACATTAGGTACACATTGGGATTTGATTTAAGTACAGTTGTTTACTCCTGTGTGATTTATAATGTGTTGTTATTATTAAATTAACAGTTATTTCATTAAATGTTAGGAGGTAAGTGTTCCTGAATTTCCCCAGTGACCAATTTAATGGTAATTACTCTATTAGCTAATAGGATATTAATACCTGGCACGAAATCAGAAATATTGTTCGTCTTACTTTTGCTCTATCTAATGGATTTCTATATATGCTTGATTAAAAATTGCCATTGGTGTTGCTAAGAGGGATTAAAGGCAGACTGATCCACAGAGAATAAAGAAAGGATGGATTTTAACCTTCATCACAAGATATAGTCTTTTAAAGATCTGAACCAGCGGGTGATTCAGAATATGCTGCCAAACTGTTTGAGAAAGGTAAGTGTACAAGTTTGAGCCCTATGAATTGATGCAAAGTCTTACAGGAAATACTCATGCTTTATTTATTCTACTGTAATGCATAAGAGTTAGTATAAAGTGTTTTTAACAGATCAAGAACCATTTGCTACACTGCTATTGTTTAAATGTCAGATATTGTGTTAATGAGCTGTATCTTATACGTTGAATAACTTCCCCCATATTTCCTTTACAGTGTATTCAGGACATTATAGTCCATCATGGCAGAGGGGAATCAGAGCACTGTGACTGAATTTATCCTCACTGGCTTCCCTGGACTTCATCCAGAGTACCAAGACCTTGTTTCAGCAATATTGTTCTTTGTTTATTTCCTAACTATGGCGGGCAATGTAACAATTATGTTTGTATTTGCCACGGACCACAGCCTTCATAAGCCGATGTATTATATCATTCTGAATCTGTGTACATGCGACATTCTCTTTAGCACAACCACTTTACCTAAGATCATCAGCAAGTATTGGTTTCATTCAGGGACTATTTCATTCACAGCTTGCTTTGTCCAAATGTTTTTTGTTCACTATCTCGGCACAGTGAATTCCTATATTCTCTTCCTGATGGCTTTAGATAGGTATTTAGCGGTCTGCCATCCTCTCAAATATCCCATTCTTCTTAATAACTCCACTATCTTAATTCTAAGTATTACTGCGTGGGTTGTCGCTCATGCAGGCCCTTTAATGATGGTTATTAGGGCATACCCTCTTCCTTACTGTGCCTCAAACATCATCAACCACTGCTACTGTGATCATATTGGTATAACAATCCTAGCATGCACTGACCGGGCCCCTTATGGTTTTCCTGCTTTTGTGAATGCAATGGTTATGTTACTGGGACCTCTGGCATTCATCGTGTTCTCATATTGCTGTATAATTATAGCAGTACTTAAGATTGCAAATGTACAAGGTCGCATCAAGTCTCTGTCCACTTGCAGTCCTCAACTGATCATAATCTTGCTCTATTATTTACCCAGATGTTTTGTATATTTGGCCAGCAATGTTGGCATTACGTTTAGTGCTGATGTGCGAATAGTAATTATCATGATGTATAGCCTTTGCCCCCCGATGATTAATCCACTTATATACTGCTTAAGAGCTAAAGACATGAGAGAAAGCTTGAGGAAACAATTCAAAAGAAGAGCAGTTCTTAAAAAAGCACACGTTTCAGCTATTAGTGACTGATGATAATATTCAATGTTTTTATTTTTTATTTGATTTAGCCATCTTTCTATTTGGGACCGGAATAGTTACTTACTGATAAGGACACATTGAAAGCTAAAAATGTACAATATTTGCATCTTTGATCAATTAAAAATGTTCCCCTTATCAATGAGTTTTTTCTTTTTGTTAGGTGAAAATGTTTTTGTTTAAGACATGTTAGAAGTTAGAACATTACTTGAATGAGAAATAGTGTTTTTATTTTTTATTAAAGGTTGGGTTTAAGCATTATAGCATTATAACAGATCACAGGCTTGATAAGAATATAGCTGCATAATTTGGTCAAAGGTAATGACATAAAGCATGATAAGCGTATAGTTTACATTTGTGTATGCATTTTATAATATTATATAGACAGTAAATGTGTATGTTATTCTTTGGTGGATGTTAACAATCATAGATAATCTATTTTCTGTGAGATCAATTTATACTTTTCATGCTTTCATTGTACACCATATAATAGATCTAATTCATATAGATGTTTTTTACATGTTCTTACAATAAAATATTATTTTACTCGTCATTTCAAGGTTTTACCTTGAAGCTCACTTACTAATTTTAAGACCACTAGACTGTTTTAATGAAACACTAGACTTTTCACCCTTCCCTTCTCACCTGATGAATTAGATTTGAAAATGAGCAATATTGCATAGCTCAAAGTATGTACTTTATGTGATCTAATCTATTGTATCCTTACATCACTGATAGATATTTGAGAGGATTAAAACGCGATAGAACGACAGGCTATGCCCACACACTGTACTTTGGGAACAATGAACATGTTCTCATTTCTATCTTAAAGTTGTAGATTAGAAAGGAAAATGTGATTTAAATTTGAAAATCAAATAAACTTACCATTTAAATTGTAAATCAAGAAATACTCGTACCAATTTTATATCCTTAAAACATTGACTCTAAATCTGCAGATTGTATTTTTTACGCTGGTGGTCTTCAGAAATCTTGAACGAAACATCTGCACTTTCAATCAGCTGCTAGCCTATATCTATACCAGATATTTTGGAATTGTAATTTCAAATGGCAACAGCACAATAGGATTGTTTGTGTGTTTTTATTGTTTTTAATTATTATGTATTAAATGCCTATGTGAAGCACTTTGGATTGCCTCTGTGTATTAAAATGTGCTATACAAATAAAATAACTTTGAACCTTGACAAACAAACAAAACAAAAAAACATCACTATAGTTTGATTTTTTTGTTGTTAATATTTAATGCAATATTTCAAAGAAGAAGTAAGCTAAGCTTCTGCACGACTTTACAAATCCCATTTCTAGACCATAAGATAGGAATGGAGACAAAAGGAACACAGCTATAGAGACAGACAAGGATGGACATTAACCTTTTTCCAACACCTCCCTGGAGTTAACCGTCATGAAATCATGAATATTATCATTTCACTTGTTCTATTAATAGTGGTAAATCAAATTATAAAATAATACATTATTGTGTTTTTATGATATTCTTTGTTGTGATAATAGTAGTAGTTCTAAATAAATATTTCTATATTTATATTCTAAACATTTTCCTTTTGCTTTATTTTGTCATAAATTGTCAGGATAAGGAAATCAATTATTGTATTATTATTAGGGCTGTCAGTCGATTAAAATATTTTATCGCGATTAATCGCATGATTGTCCATAGTTAATCGCGATTATTCGCAAATTAATCGCACATTTTGTATCTGTTCTAAATGTTCCTTAGAGGGATATTTTTCAAGTTTTTAATACTCTTATCAACATATAAGTGGACAAATGCTTTATGCAAATGTTTGTTTATTATCATTTGATCAATGACAAATATTCTCATGAATATGAAACACAACAACCTCTGAACATTACAAATATCCGCCTCAATTCAACCTGGAACCTCTCTCATACAATACAATAATACAATACAAAGTGTGTGTGTGTGTGTGTGTGTGTGTGTGTGTGTGTGTGTGTGTGTGTGTGTGTGTGTGTGTGTGTGTGTGTGTGTGTGTGTGTGTGTGTGTGTGTGTGTGTGTGTGCAGGGCCGGCCCTAGACTTTAGGGGGCCCTAAGCGAGCTTTGGCTTGGGGGCCCCCCTCAATCTAGCGTGTTCTCACTACACACAACACGGAATCAACTTTTGTCTTAAGATGTTAGCATAAGCACACATATTGTATAAATAAGCATGGAAACACCGTGGACCTAACCTCCTCTAGGGGGGTCCTCACCTCCTCTAGGGGGGTCCGGGGTTATGCTTCCCCGCGAAGACTTTTTGTTTTAATATTGAAGTTAAAAGCATCAATGTGGTGCACTTTGAAAGCAAAATTAAGAGATCTATGGATACATCTCTCAACACCCATATGAAACAGAACTGTAAACAGATTTTTCTTTATGGATATTTTACAAATCACTTAAACTGTATTCTTGTTTTGTCATATAGTATTTCATAACTGTTTTTCACTGGCTGTCCATCTCATAATGTTTACATAGAAACTAGCTGTCAATAGGAATATCATTCAGAAGAATTATAATTTCTTGCAAAAATCTGTCACAAAAAGAGGTTGCACATTTAAATTCAGGTGTTGTTATGGCAACGTCAGTGGCCAAACAGCCACATATACTGCTGCAAATACGTTCAAACATGCTCTTGACACGTGAAGCAGTGGCAACTATGCCACCATTTCAGCTGACTTTTTCTCAGAAATATTGTCACATAACATCCATATATTTCAGTGCTAGGTTGATGCTTAGCTAAGCTAACTATAAAACACTTTAACTGACAGGACTCCGGATCAACTGTGTACTGTAAGGTAGCTTCTAGCTTCATGTCGAACAGTAAGTCAACATTTCCCAGAGAGCATTCTTTGAAATCACCAGGTAACGCTAACAAATATTACATTTAGATTGTATGACAAAGTGTTTATTTAATATATCTGGCTAGCTATAGCTACTTGCTAACGGTTTAGCTTACCCCCGCGATTCAAAGTAACGTCAACGTAGCTGTAATTTATGCTTTGCTTACTTGTTCACATAACTTGGAAGTTTACTGACATTTACATACCTTGTTTACCTGGTTCAAGTGGTGGCTCTGGGGTTGTTGTGTGAGCCACCACTTGAGAATTGTCGTATTTTTTAAGAAAATGTTTTCTTATGTCCATCTTCAAAAACTCTGAGTCCGACTGACAGTTTATTTTAAACATTGTCACAGCTCAAAGGATAGGTACCTGTCAGCCAATAAGACAGATGTTTATTTCCATTCAACTCTCTGGTCAACACATCCTCACTCCCAGGTCGGCCTATGTTGACGTTATGTCAAGTCCCCTGTCGGCTTTTTCCAACGCAAGGGGGTGGCCTTAGCGTCCATTTTCAACGCAACGGGGGGGCCCTTAGCGTCCATTTTCAGCTTTCCGGGATGTCCATATGCTTCTATGGACGCTCATGGAAGCACGGCGTTCGTTTGTGTCGGCTGCCCTTAAAGGCAATGTGAGCGTCCATTCTCATTGGATAACGGAGAATTGTACACCCGGAAGTAAGTATTCCCCTTACTGTCGATTGATTTTACAGTGATATCTGCACTACTCATCGACTAAAAAACACCAGATTATCCTTGTTAATTACACAACATTGATTGGTTTAAATTGTGTGCAATGCTTTTGTATTTTTCCCCTTCGATTCGGAGAAACAAATGTTTTTTCGGAGTAAAGGATGGCAGAAGACACTACACTACCCAGAATCCCCAGCAATCGTTTGGACTACACCATGTGCTCTGTTTGACAAACCCCGTGACAGTCCTCAAGCTCTGTGATTGGAGAGTGTGCTCCGAGGGTTACGCCGAGCCTCGAACAGCACTTGAAATGGGATGGAACCACGCAGACTGTCCAAAACTGGATTTGAACGGGTCCACCGCGTCCCCCCTCCCCCACCCTGTCCCCAGAACTACAAATGCTGGCTATTCTGTTTCGCAACATGTTCTGTATCTATGGCACGTCTCTACTGGGAGTTGTAGTTTTAAAAGACGTTTTCGTATTTCCCATAATAAGAAGTTGCCAGTATTAAACTGTGTACATCCCTGGAGGTTTAGGGGATAGGAAACACTCACATTTAAAACATATAATTAATAAATGGGTGAAAATTACTTGTGCCCATAATGGGCAGCATTAATATATATATACACACATGCCAGCTAAGGTCAGAAGAGCTTTATTTAACAGCTGGTCTTATGTTTGTGACCCCTGTTGTTAATTGATAACATTACATTACATTACATTAATTGATAAGCCTGAAACATGCACTTGTTAAGGTTCAGAGGCACATTTTGCAAATATGGCAGTATAGCCATCGATCAGCTTAAGATAAGATATACTTTATTGATCTCAAGTTGGAACATTTGCGTTACATCAGCATGTGTTACAGTTAAATATGCAGTGGTGTTTATTTGTAAATCATTTAGTATAATCACACAAATTCTGTGTTTTATATTCAACAATTCTGTGTTCTTTATTTATTGATTGTTCAATACCTGACAAGGTCGGAGATGAAATATCTACATACATCTTATAAGAGTATAATACATTATGTATAATATCAGTTAAAATAAGTGCTTAAACATAGTTAACATTGCTGGAGGTACGCACAAATATTGATAGATGTCTTGTAATGCACTATTGAGGAACCTGCGACCCAAGTGTTTCATTCAATGCATAACTACACCATAGTTGTGTAGGCCTATATGATATGTCAATAAACCTTAGAAAATCTTGAAATCTTGAAAGGGATGTGCAAAAATAGTCATTATATACAGTCTTTAATGAACTATTAGTAGAGAATAACGAGTAATTAATATACTTTATAGGGATCCTATTAATATCTAATGATAAAAATAATGAAATGCAATAACATGCTTTAACCACTAGGTGTCCCTTTATATCAGGTGTGCACCTTTATGGTGTAAATACAGCCTATCTACCAATTGGATCAAATATTAAAGTCAGCCGAATTAGTGTTGATACTGCAAGGAGACGTATTGTGTGAAAAGAAATGTAAGATGTTGTTTAATGGCTGATATATTTATGATCCACGTCACGTTTTCAGTTCCTCATGTTTGTCTAGAAGTCTTCTCATCAGGGCTCTATAAATACAGAACTACGGCAGATATGTAATATTTAATGCAGCCGAACCGTGTATTACAATGCCGTTATGTGATGACTTCCAAAGAGAAAAGCAAGCACACTCGGAATAAAGTATTATTGTATTTATTTTCAATGTTTTCGGTCTGTTTCCGTTATTTGTTAATGACGATGTGCTGTGAGATGTGAGACTGGAATTGCACAGGGGAAAATAACGTAGGCTATCTTTAGATGCGGATTTTGTTAAACTAATATGTTTTCGCTGTGGACCAACACTATACATTGACGGGGAAGGGGGTAGCAATAAAGATAACACCATTAAACAGTTACACAACATAACAGAAATAATATCGATAGCAGCGTCCCTAGCAACCACCTTGGTAACAATGAAAACGTTATGGACGCAATTTCCTGAAGTAATCTTCGTAATAACTAGCAAACTAAAGATCATGTACATCCACTGCACACATAATCTGAAATAACAACTCATATTTCTCGCATCAAATGACATCAAAACGCATTTTAATGGCCAAACTAACTTTAAAATAGGCATTTTCCATCGAGAATAAAACGAAGTTCGGCCATGTTTTTTTTTTCTTCAGGGAGAAATTTGAAGATCACGTGACGTCAAACAGAGCACATGGTGTAGTCCAAACGATAGCTGGGGATTCTGGGTAGTGTAGTGTCTTCTGCCATCCTTTACTCCGAAAACATATTTGTTTCTCCGAATCGAAGGGGAAAAATACAAAAGCATTGCACACAATTTAAACCAATCAATGTTGTGTAATTAACAAGGATAATCTGGTGTTTTTTAGTCGATGAGTAGTGCAGATATCACTGTAAAATCAATCGACAGTAAGGGGAATACTTACTTCCGGGTGTACAATTCTCCGTTATCCAATGAGAATGGACGCTCACATTGCCTTTAAGGGCAGCCGACACAAACGAATGCCGTGCTTCCATGAGCGTCTATAGAAGCATATGGACATCCCGGAAAGCTGAAAATGGACGCTAAGGTCCCCCCCCTTGCGTTGAAAATGGACGCTAAGGCCCCCCCCCCCTTGCGTTGGAAAAAGCCGACAGGGGACTTGACATAACGTCAACATAGGCCGACCTGGGAGTGAGGATGTGTTGCTCTGGTTGGTCTGGTGTCTTGCCTCTGTTGCATTCACTGAACACGGGAAATTACATTCCTGCCGTCCTCTCTTGTGTCATGATGAGGTTCAGGTAAAGCACGGTTTATTTACTCAATAATATAATACATGACTTTGAGAGTAGGCAATCTAGGCATATTAACACAATTAATTAAACATACTTATCATGGCGACGGTGTACTGAGATTTGAAAAATGTTTTGTTGCTAGGGGGGCCCTTAGTGGCTGCGGGGCCCTAAGCGGCCGCTTATGTCACTTAATGGGTCGGGCCGGCTCAGTGTGTGTGTGTGTGTGTGTGTGTGTGTGTGTGTGTGTGTGTGTGTGTGTGTGTGTGTGTGTGTGTGGCGAGACACTGTGATGGATCGTTGGAGCTATGTGCAACTCAAGGCATATGCTCGAACGGGAGCTGCCTGGACGCTGCAATCATGTTGCGCGCACTATCCGTGCTGAGTGTGCTGACTTTTCGTACAACGTCGCACTGTCTGGCTACCTGCATAAAGTCAAGTGCTCGGCGCAGTTGTCGGCGAAATGTCGCTCCTCTGTTTTCATTGAAACAGCTCCTTATATCCATTAGCGCAGCTAGCTAGCACCAGATGCTAGCAACAACAATACACGTAAGGTGTGCGCGTTCTCTCTCTCTCTCGCTCGCACCACACATACACACACACCCTCCCGGTCCTCCCGATGGCCAGTCAGTGCCTGCCAGTGAGCGTGGAAGTGTGGTCTGCCGCAAGCGGGCGGCAGGAGCGGGGCTGTCAGCATCAGCTTGTAGATGATATTTTAAACTCGATGCGCTCTGAAACTACGGGGCGGCCGAGGACAAAAAATACACATGCGTTAATCGCATTAAAATAATTAGTGGTTATTAACGCGTTAACTTGACAGCCCTAATTTTTATTAAAATGTTTGGTAACTGTCACGAACTTTGAAACGCAAAGGTATTGGAGTCAAATGCACAACCCAGGAGACAGGGGTAAAGTATGAGTAAGATACTTTATTCCAAAAACAGGATAATAAATAAGGATCGACACTCTGGATGAGGTGACAAAAAAGGTTCAAAAAGGCACAAAAGAAAATCGCTCACTAAGTGAGGAACAAACTTACAAAATAATTCGAGAGTATAAATCAGGCTTGAGACAAGGTGAGTAATAATCGCAGGCACGCTGACTACTTGTATAGAGACAGGACAAGACGAACTGACAAAGAACAAAGGGAAGCTGGGGACTATAAACAAAAGGTAACTGGGCACAGGTGGAAACAATCAGAGGCGGGGCTGACGCTGATGAGGGCGGAAGACACACACCAGGATAGGAAGTGGGAGACAAGACAGAAAATGGTTAAACAAAAACATGAAACATAACTGGACTTTAACATTTTTGACGGGACACAACGTGTGAACCATGTCTCAACGACTAACAAAGTCAGGCTTTCAAAAGAGAAAAGAAAGGAGAGAAAGACAAGAGAGAGGGACTAAAGGGTGATAGTATGTCACCCAGTGTTTCAAAGAAAAGGTGGGTGTGGTCTATGAGTGGTGAAAATGTGTCTGTTAGCTAGGCGTAGTCTATTGTAAATAATAATTGTTATGTTTTTTTTTTACTAAGCTGACATTAAGTACTGTTAATATCTATACAGAAAATTCAGAGGTTTTTCATTTCACTGCTCTTTTAGCTGACATTTAGTAAATGCAAGTACATTTTTAGCAGCTATTCATACTAAATCAGTTGTCCCTCCCCCTGGTGCCAGGACCAACAGATACATCTCTAGACTTAGCAGCCCTGTCCCCCCATAAGTGGTATATTTTCACAGCTCAGTGTCAGTAAATATTGTGCAGTTAGTATTGGACTACAAGATAGATGCAAGCCTGTACAGGTAGAGTTATTTAAAGCATAAATTAGTCGGTTGGGTTCTGGAGGTGTGGTTAAAGCAATTGTGCTTGGTTGGCGTGGCCTGGGCCTGGTGGTGGGGCCCAATGTGATATATTTCCATGGGGCCCGAAATCCCTGGCGTGTATTGCCAGAGGGCAGGACCTATAACACATTTACTACCCAATAGCATTGTGAGGCTGAACAAAAGGACCTTTTGGCTATGTAAATGTAGTCTTTTAAAAAATAAAACATTTACTGACTTTTTTAGGATAGCTTCAAGTAATGTTGTAAAATTACAAAAAAGGGCTATTGTTTATTGTTATTTACTTTAAGATGTTTATTCTTAACCTATCATTGAATTTAAAAACTCTTATTTAAATGATGTGTGCATGTCTCTGTATTCCTGATGATACACTGAGAGAATGAGCTCATAGTGCTGCTGATCACCATAAGCTAAACAGTCTGTATATTGCATTACATTTTTATAATGTAAGCTTCGTTGATACTTTGCCTCCGGGAATACGGAGAAAATAGTTCGATATACTAAATATTATTTGATCTATTCCACCACTTAATCCCAAATAATGTAGAGGTGTGTTGTAGGTGCCTTAAATAACCCCTTATTTTCTAGTGAGATGTATTTTTATCTTCATATAATAGTGATTTCAATGCCACCCCAAAATGATCACTGGTTCCATCCTGGTCACCCCACTGAAAATGTCCTGGCTCTGCCACTGCCAGCAGCTTACGGACCTTATATATTTGACCACCTTCAAAAAGCTGGGGCGTTTGAAGGGGCTTGGAGGTGGGAACGAGTGTGCTCTCATGCACGGGTTTGATCTTGCTGACAAGGAAGGTGGGATGTACTCTCATAGTCCTGGGAAGTCGTAGGCACACAGATACAGGGTTGATGACCTTAGACACCGGGAATGGACCCACAAACCTCGGAGACAATTTCTTGGAGGCGACATGAAGCGGTAGGTCCTTGGTAGAAAGCCAAACCTTCTGTCCCGGTTTGTAGAGGGGAGCGGCCCTGCGATGGACGTCTGCTACAGCCTTCATCCGAGCCGAACTTCTGAGTAGTGACTGGCGAGCACCTGCCCAGGTTCGGTGACAGCATCTGATCATGGCATGGACTGATGGTACCGTTACTTCTCCTTCGTTGGCTGAAAACAGCGGAGGCTGTTAGCCATTGGCACAATGGAAAGGAGAGAGACCTGTGGCCGCCGTGGGAAGAGTATTGTGGGCAAACTCGACCCATGTGAGGTGGTCGCTCAAGGTGGTCTGGTTCTGGGAGACGAGACAACGTAGCGTAGTCTCCAGTTCCTGGTTCAGACGCTCCGACTGTCCATTTGATTGAGGATGATAACCTGATGACAAGCTGACAGTGGCGCCTATGAGCCTGCAAAACTCCTTCCATAAGGCGGAAATGAATTGTGGACCAATGTCGGAAACAATGTCATTAGGGAATCCATGGATCCTAAATATATGGTTCATCATGACCTCTGCGGTACCCTTGGCAGAGGGAAGCTCGCTAGGTGCCGGGTTCAAAACATTTGCCTGTTTTACGTCCGACTCTACTTGCCAGGAAAATGCTCCGACCACACGGTTTAGTGGAAGGATGGTCTTGGGCTCTATGGCAAGTGGTTCTGGGTCGTAAAGGCGAGACAAAGCATCAGGTTTTCGATTCTGGGATCCGGGACGAAAAGAGAGTGTGAAGGGGAACCTACTAAAAAATAGTGTCCATCTGGCCTGGCGAGAGTTAAGGCGTTTAGCTTTTCTGATGTACTCCAAATGTGTATGGTCTGTCCAGACTAAGAAAGGCTGCTCTGCCCCCTCTAACCAGTGTCTCCATTCCTCGAGGGCCGCTTTAACTGCTAACAGTTCTTTATTTCCCACATCGTAGTTCTTCTCAGCTGTTGTCAACTTACGCAACAGGTAAGCACACGGGTGCATCTTGTTGTCTTCACCGGACCTTTGAGACAACACCCCTCCAATCCCTTCATTGGAAGCATCGACCTCGACCACAAACTGGCGCTGGGGATCCGGAATGGTGAGTATGGGAGCTGTGGTGAACCTTTCCCTGAGGCGCTGGAAGGCGACGTCAGCCTGGGGAGTCCACTTGAAGGGAACCGTAGGAGAAGTGAGAACATGCAGAGAAGCAGCAACAGAACTGAAGTTTCTAATAAACTTCCTGTAGAAGTGTGCAAACCCCAGACACTGCTGAACCTTTTTCCTGGAGTCTGGTGTTGGCCAATCGGAAACTGCACTGACTTTGGCAGGATCCATTTGTATCTGGTTAGGAGATAATATGTGTCCTAAGAAAGATACCGTTTCTGCATGGAACTCACATTGTTCTGCCTTGACATATAATTGATTCTCAAGCAGTTTCTGCAGAAACTGACGGACATGGTTAACATGGGACTTAGTGTCTGGTAAGAAAATCTAAATGTCATTGAGATACACAAACACAGAAACATTCAAAAACTCCTGCAAAACCACATTCACAAAACCCTGAAACACAGCCGGTGCATTACACAGTCCAAAAGGCATTACAAGATACTCATAGTGGCCACTCTGAGTGTTGAATCCTGTCTTCCACTCATCCCCCTTCCTTATTCTAACCAAGTGATATGCATTTCTTAAATCCAACTTGGTGAATATCTTGGCAGTCTGAAGTAGTTCGAAGGCAGAGGACATGAGTGGCAGAGGATAGCGGTTCTTTACCGTAATGTCATTAAGAGGACTGTAGTCTAGGTCTCAGAGACCCGTCTTTCTTTCCTACGAAGACAAATCCCGCCCCGGCTGGTGAAGATGAAGGGCGGATAATCCCTGATTTGAGTGAAGAAGAGATGTAGTCGTCCATTGCTGCTCTCTCTGGTCTTGAGATGGAATACAGTCTTCCCTTGGGAATAGGAGCTCCCGGTAAGAGGTCAATGGGACAATCAAAAGATCGGTGAGGAGGTAGTGACATGCTTTCGATTTGTTAAAGGCTTCCTTTAAATCGTGGTGACAAGCAGGTATTTTATGTAGATCAGGATAGTCAGGGTGATCTATAATGATCCTATCAGGGTCTGTTGGTGCATTAACAGAGCGTGAATGTTTACACCTGTTAATACAATCCTCTCCCCACTAATTTTCTCTGAGCGCCAGTCAATGTGTGGGTTGTGGATTTTTAACTACGGAAAACCCAAAATAATCAGGTGCTGAGCAGATTCGAAAATGTGAAACTGCATACTTTCTGTATGGTCCTTATTGACAGTGATCAGAATAGCTTCTGTGCAATCGGTAACAGTGAACAAAAGACGACCGTCTAAAGCATTGGCGTTAATAGGGTGAGATAGCGGAACAGTTTTTATTTTTAGCTGTTTGACTATGCCCCAGTCCATAAGTCTTTTGTCAGCCCCTGAGTCTATAAGCACTCCTTGGTCAATGGCCTTATTGTTAATAAAAATGTTTATCTGGGTCGGAGAGGAAAGTCTGTGGGAAGCTTGCTCACCAGCGCCCTCCTCTTGGCTGGTAAGCTCGGTCTTTTCCCGGACATGAGGCGAGTTGGTGATCCGACTGGCCACGGTAAAAACAGCAACCCTCCCAAAGACGGCGCTGCCTCCAAAGAAAGCCTGGTCCTACCCAACTGCATGGGTTCGTCTGAGTGTGACGGAGGCGCTGTCCTCTGACGGTCTGAAGCCGCAGGCAGGAAAACTTCCCCTGGTGGAGCGGCTCTCCGAGGAAAGCCCTGGAAACTGGGATGTCCGTCACGGGTGCACCGGCGTTCTCTCTCCCTCTCCCGAAGTCGGTTGTCGATCCGGATGGACACAGCGATGAGAGACTCCATGTCCCATGGCACCTCCAGAGGTGCTAGCTGGTCCTTTATTGGATCCGAAAGTCCAGTCAGGAAAGCGTCACGAAGAGCCGGAACATTCCACCCGCTGTCCGCTGCTACCGTGCGAAACTCGATGGCATCAGATCCTCCTTCGCACACTCCAAGAACTTGGAGTGTCAGGCTCAGCACTTTCCCTCCTAACCTCATACCTCAAAGACCTTACCTACAGGGTAACTTGGAGAGGGTCCGAGTCCGACCCTTGTCAATTAACTACAGGGGTCCCTCAGGGCTCTGTTCTTGGTACCCTCCTCTTCTCCTTGTACACAAACTCGCTCTGATCAGTCATTAGCCCGCATGGTTTTTCATACCACTGCTACGCTGACGACACCCAATTAATTCTGTCCTTTCCCCGCTCAGAGACCCAGGTCGTCGCACGCATCTCTGCTTGTCTAGCTGACATCTCTCAGTGGATGTCTGCTCATCACCTCAAGCTCAACCTTGACAAGACTGAACTGCTTTTCCTTCCGGGAAAAGATTGTCCCACTCTTGACCTGACAATCAACATCGGCACCTCTGTTGTTTCCCCAACTCAGACTGCAAGGAATCTTGGTGTGATCCTAGATAACAACCTGTCCTTCACTGCAAACATTGCTGCTACAACCCGTTGCTGCAGAGACACGCTTTACAACATCAGGAAGATACGTCTCCAGCCGACACAGAAAGCGACGCAGGTTCTGGTCCAGGCTCTCGTCATCTCACGCCTAGACTACTGCAACTCCCTCCTGGCTGGTCTACTTGCATGTGCCATCCGACCTCTGCAGCTCATCCAGAATGCAGCGGCTCGTCTGGTCTTCAACCTTCCTACATTTTCCCACACCACTCCGCTCCTCCGCTCCCTTCACTGGCTTCCGGTAACTGCTAGAATCCACTTCAAGACACTGGTACTTGCATACCATGCTGCGAATGGATCTGGCCCTTCCTACATCCAGGACATGGTTAAACTGTACACCCCAGCGCGTGCACTACGCTCTGCATCAGCCAAACGACTCGCTGCACCCTCGCTGCGAGGGGGACCCAAGTTCCCATCAGCAAAAACACGTGGGTTTGCTATCCTGGCTCCAAAATGGTGGAATGAGCTCCCCATTGACATCAGGACAGCAGAAAGCCTGCACATCTTCCGGCGCAGACTGAAAACTCATCTCTTTCGACTCCACCTCGAGCAATAGAATCACTAACAAAGAACTGCTAACAGAGCACTTATATACTAATAAAGGACTGGCTTATCTATAGCCAGTTGAGTAGCACTTGAAATGTTTGGCTCTATGAAATCTGATGTACTTATATGATTCTGTTTTCTTCAAGGTTGTGTCTTCCTGGTCGAATGTACTTATTGTAAGTCGCTTTGGATAAAAGCGTCAGCTAAATGCAATGTAATGTAATGTAATAATCAACCACCTGACGGTTGTGCTGGCGCATCTGAAAAAGCCTTCTTCTGGCCTCTGTAGCAGGGGACGTGTGGTCAAAAATGCGACTCATAGTGTCTGTGAAGTCGGCTAATGAGTAACAAAGCTCAGAGTCTCTGGACCATTCTGCAGTAGCCCAGGCTGCAGCTCTTCCCGTTAAATGGGACACAATGAACGCCACTTTACCATGGTCTGATGAGAAAGCCCCTGGGTTGTGCTGGAAATGCAGATCGCACTGAACCAGGAAGGCTCTGCAGTTCATGGAATCTCCGGAGAACCTCTCCGGAAGAGCCAGCCGTAGTGAGAAAGAAACAGCCTGGATCGGTTTGACAGCGTCAGCAGGATCCTCGACAGGAAAGCAGTCAGCTGTGAATGACGTCATCGGCGGAGTAGTCTGTAGGTGAGCGAAAAATTGCTGCATGTGATCCGTCAGCTGTTGTATCTGGGTAGAGAGTCCAGTGCTGGAATTGGGACGGTACTCACCGGTACGCAGTACCGGCACTTCTGGTTCTGACCCATGGAGTACCGGCACTTCTTGCTCAGTACCGGCATGCTGGCGGTACTCCGGTACTCATTCACCGTGCCAGTACTCAACACTCTCCCGCCGTTCTTATTATACATCCATATATATATATACAGCCGCCCGGTACTCAGTAGATGCGTCATGAGGTGCCGAACGGACATTCTCATCGCTCTAACCGCTGGAGTTTCACAGCGGCTGTCAGCTGTTTACTCCTGTCATTCAAACAGAACGTGCTGGAGAGGGGGCGGGGCTTATCTTCTCTATGTAAATACTGTGGTGGAAACGACTATGTCAAAATTAACCTATTTGACCGTGATTTAATAGTAATACACGTTTCAAAATAATAATAATAATAATGCCGAAGTAACAACATACTGAAAACTGTTAGTAAAACCATGTTTTAATGCTTTACAATTTACATACCTAGATGCACGTGTGTTGTGTTTATGCAGTGCAACTCCCACCCAGTGGGTGGCTATGTAGAGTGATAGAACAGAGCAGGCACGCCCCCGAGAGAAGGAAAGCAAGTCACGTCACAAATTAGCATTTCTAAAATGTTAGTGTGGATTAATAAAAGTGCAAAAAGACAGCGGTTGTCGCCGGAAGAAACTTCAAATACAGAGAATGCTGTGCCTGTGTTGGAAATTGTGTCTGATGGGGAGCTTTCTTTGGTTGATCCTCCTGCTCCAAGTTCTAGTACATTAGCATTAGCACTAGCTCCGCCGCCTCCTCCAGAGCCTCTAACGTTAGCTGCTGCTGGCGCAACTGCCACCACCAACACCGGGCAAAGCGATGCACCTGACTGCTGGACAACGGACCAGGTGCAATATTTTTGCAAGACCAATGCATGGCTCCTTCTTAAAGATAAGAAGCTAGGATGTCGGATATGCAGAGATGTCAAATCTTTGGGAATACACACTGGACAAGGACTGAAACTGTCAACTGAATGGGGTGAGTGTGCAGTGTCTCATTTCGGTGTTGACAAGGGCAAACAACAAGCTAGCCTGAGAAAAAAAATCAAAGAACATAAAGAATCACAAGCCCATGTAAAAGCTGCTGACATCCTTACATCTGCTTCACGTGAAACTATTCAACATCAAGTGCAGTCTATGCATAAATCTGAATTAGACACCACTATCAGAGTTTTTCGAACGGCATATAAAATTGGCAAACATAGCCGGCCATTCACAGACATGCCAATTGATTTGAATGTACAGAAGCTGAATGGGCTGAACGTGGGAAAGGGTTTTGCACTCCAATAAAACCTGTGGCGAAATCATCGACCACATAGCTCATGAGCTGAAGAAAAAAATGGCAAAAGACATTACAGAAAACCAAAGAAAACTGTGTTTTGGTCGATGAATCTACCACTATTAGTGGTAAAACGGTGCTTGTTGTGTGTCTACGCTCAGCATTAGCTGATGCTGAGCCCGAAACGTTTTTTTGGGAGCTGATCGAGTTGGATGGAACAACGGCTGATGACATCACAAAGGCGTTAATGGAGTGTCTTGGAAGAGATTTTAACGAGGACTTTTTAGGTCAGTGTTTCGTTTCTTTTGCATGTGATGGGGCTTCAGTCATGCTAGGGAAGAGAACAGGCGTTGCTACCTAGTTGTGTAGTAAATTCCCAAGCCTGTTTGTGTGGCACTGCTCCAATCATCGTCTAGAGCTGGCAGTTGGGGATGTGGTCAAGGAGGTCTCAGGGCTCAATCATTTCCAGATCTTTTTTGACAAACTCTATTTCTTGTTCCATGCCTCCCCCAAAAATCAGAGGCAGTTAGCGCAGTGTGCGCAAGCAGTCGGACAGCGTCTCCTGGTGATAGGGCATGTTTTGTCCATCCGCTGGGTGGCTTCAAGTGAAAGGAGCGTCAGAGCAGTCTGGGAAAACTACCGAGTGCTTCATGATCACTTCACAAATGCTGCAAACGACACGAGCAGGGATTCCAGAGACAGAGCAAAGTACAAGGGCCTGGATGATGTGCTCACTAGTGCTGTAGCGACGCGTCGACTTCAAAATATCGTCGACGACATATTTCCGCGTCGACGCGTCGCCACCATAGACTGTATGACGCCACACACACGTGGGTCACCCAAAGCAACAAGCAGTTCGCAATCGCACTTCTAACACAATGGAGACTGAAACGGCTACCAACTCCTCCTCACAGGATTGCGCACGAAGCCCTCAAACGAAAACATCTCGCCCCAGGTCTTCAAAAGCATGGGAATATTTTAAAGTTAGTCCAAAACGCAAAGATATTTATATATTTATATCTCACTGAGACTGCTGCTTGACCGGAAGCAGCAGCTAGCTGTGGTGGCAACCATTAGCAGCTAGCATTTGCTCTCCGATTTAAAATGGAATTATGGATTATAAATTCAATAATTTTTTTATACATAGACGTTAAAAACCTATGGATTAACCGATTCAGCCGCGTTTTTTCTCATTTTAATGCCATTGAACACGTATTTTGATCAGATTGACAGCTACGGCGGTGAGACGATCTCCCTAGAAGCTCTGTGAAGGTACGTGTTGTGATGACTGTATTTGCTTCCCCTGTCGCGAGTCCGGATCACTCAGTGATGATACTATGTACCTACATAATCTGTGGAGTCTCAGCTTTAATCGGATATCTTGTATGTGCAGCTACGATAAGTAATAAGGGTACTTTTATCTTGAGATCTGTGCCAATGTCCGTTAGCATTTTTCGCTCAGGGGTCATTTAGATGCTTCTTATGAGACTTGTGTTTTGTTTTGGTAAACATGGTTTGTATCGTCAGTTAGCTGAGATTATTTCCGTTAATCTGGTATAACACATTAATAGGTTCTTAAATATTAAGATCCCCTGAGACACAGTATCGTGAAAAAAATTTTTTTTACATTACGTTTTTTTTACATTACGTTTTTTATGAATTGAACAACTGAAAAATAATCGTTCGATTAGTCGACTAATCGATCAAATAATCGCCCGATTAATCGTTTTCAAAATAATCGTTTCCCCCCAGCACTAGTGCTCACATCTGCAACGTTTGTCAGCAATCTGGGACTGATGTACGATGAGCTCACAGAGCTCAGCGACCTCTCTCGGCAACTCCAAAAAAGAGAGATGACACTGCCTACAGCAGATAGGCTCTTAACTCGAGAAATACGAGTTTTTGAATCCATGGTCACCATGCCTGGCCCACACATGACTACAGTTCATACAGCTCTAGCTGAGAAGTCCTTCAAGGGTGTTGCCCTGCGTGAGAATGGCAGGCTTGTACAGATTCATGCAGGTCAGTTTTTCCACAGTATGGTAGAGAATCTGAGACACAGAATGACTTCCACAACCTCCTCTCATGTCAGCACAAGAGAAATCCCATTACATGGCCGGGAGGCCTGGGACAATCAGCTAATCCAGGACATGAAAGTTATCCATCCTGGAAGTTGGCCTGAAGAGGAGTTAGACGTACAGTATGGGGACGTAGAGGTGCTACGTTTGTGCGAAGTGCTGAAAGTGGACAGAAGAGAGACTGTTCAGGGCTTTCGCGAATACAAGGAAACCAGGGCATCCCGTACACCTGCTGCCATGGAGCCTCTACTGAAAGCAGTCCGAACCATCGCTGTCTCCACTAGTGAGTGTGAGCGGGCATTCAGCTGCATGAACGATATCCTTACTGCAAAAAGGAATGCTCTCTCTGTCAGCCGACTGTCCAGCCTGGTTTTCATTAAATGTAATGGACCATCACTAGGACAGTTCAATCCGGAACAGTATGTGAGGTCCTGGCTGGCAAAGGGAAGGAGAAGTGCTGATGAAAGAGCCTGTCCAGCTCCAGCCCCTGATACTGATGTCCCCAAGGCCTTCTGGAGCCTTTTCTAACAATGTGAAGTATATTGCAAAGCAGCTCACCCAGTGAGAAGACTTTTGGCATAATGTGCCGATTTGTACAGATCCTGGAGATAGAAGGACTTCAGACCAACCAGGGAGTTATCTGATCAGCTTGGTGTTCAGTGTAACTCTTTACCATGGCTCAGACTTTGTTACTTGCAGTTACAGTTTCTCATTTTAGATTGTGCAAATTTTGCATTTGTTTTTACTAGGGCCGGGACTTTAACGCGTTAATTAAGATTAATTAATTACACAAAAATTAACGCATTTTAATCGCACTTATTTTTGCACCGCCGAACGTTTCTCACTGGATGAGTTTCAGGCGTACCGATTATACTGGAGCACCAACTAACGTTCATGACTTCAGACAACAACCACAGTGAACAACAGTGGGAAATGTTGTTTTAAAAAACGGACGGATGGAAGCGTCGATAAGAGCACGGTTGTGTGCAAATTATGCAAAAAGGAATTCGCATATCACCGCAGCACATCAAGCCTCAAGTATCACCTCAATGCAAAACATATAGCAGCTAGCGTGGAAGCTAGCGTGGCCGTTAGCCTCTTTTATCGCGTTCACACCAAAAAGAGCCGGTACTAAAATTAGTTCATGAGAACCTTTTTACCCCCACGAAAGTCCCTGCTAGAGAGCAGAGAGCTGCTAGAGAGCAGGGACTTTCGTACGGCTCTCTTGTGAGAAAAGAGCTATATTTCTGATTGGCTGGGCGGATTGCAAACCACGCCCCGTAAAACTCGCAAAAAGTTTTGTGAAGCCGCCATTTTATTATCCTCGCATTAGCATTATTAGCATTAGCCCAGCGCAGAAACGCAGAGAGACTAACTTATGGCAACACAAAATAAAACATGGGAGGGGTGGAGATGAGGAGGTGTCGGCGTTCTGGCGATTTACTCGGAAGGCTTCAGTAGAAGCTGCTGGGACTCCCAGCAGCTTCTACTGAAGCCAGTCCCTAACTCCGGGGACTTCCGGCCGGGGACTTTGGGCGGCAGTATACGCCGTGAAGTGGTTTGCAGCCTGCCAGTAAACCCAAAGCAGAAGAAGAAGAAGTGACGTCAGCGGCTTCATTTGCCTAATCCACCCCCAGGTTCAAAGAGTTCTCATGAACTAAGTTCTCATGAACCTTTGTGGGAAAAGTACTGCGGTGTGAATGCGCCTAATGGTATACTAAAATCCATGTGAAAAAAATTGCTTCTCACTGTTCTTAGGTCAAATATTTATATGTGATTAAAAATGCGATTAATTTCGATTAATTAATTACAAAGCCTCTAATTAATTAGATTAATTTTTTTAATCGAGTCCCGGCCCTAGTTTTTACATGTTCTTTGTTCATGCTCTTTATCATTTTTCTGAGTTGGAAAGTTAGATTGCATCATAGTTTACTTTATACATATTTGTATTCTTCAGTGGTGAAGTATATTGCAAAGCAGCTCAGCCATGTGAGAAGACTTTTGGCACTTTTTCGTTTTTCGTTTTCTGAGTTGGAAAGTTAGATTGCATTCAAAATGTACAGAAATACTTAATTTTGTTAAAGCTTTTTATAAAAAATGCTTCTGACCAGAGCTTTGTTTCCTTGTCATTAATGTTGAACACCACCAGAGGGGCTCTCACCTGAAAGGTCTCTGCTTCATGTGTCTTCAGCAGAAGATCTAGACTTTGATTGCTATATTTTCAGTTAATATTGACCTTACTGAGCTTTAGCCATATCCGCTGCCTATCATAAAAAATGTTAAGTACAGTGAACCTTTCTAAAATATACAGTAGTAAAGAGACAAACCCACCAGCATTATAGTAGCCAAATTCTTGTTTGTGGGCTGTATATATAAAATTGACTTGAAAAAGTTGCTGATTTTAGAGTACTGGCACCTTTTTCATTCCAATTCAAGCACTGGTAGAGACGGAATCCTGGAGCTCGGCCTGGCTTCCTACAAGCTATTTAACTCCTTGGCTGATTAAGCCCAGCTGTTCCTCATGGTAAAAAATCCTCTCTCCTTGGGCTGACAGGGCGGCATGAAATGTCTTTGGGTCGGCTGAGTTCATTGTGGTCAGTTCGTTCTGTCACAAACTTGGAAACACAAGGTATTGGTACACGGATTTTAAACTCATTTTAAAAAAGCTGGAGAAATCATCTGTGGGTGTTTGCACCTGCTATATCTGACTGCTGTATATGGATTTTAATGACTACTTTTTTACGATGTTGTATTTTAGTGTTGCCTCTGTGTTTAGTGTCCTGTCTGTCTGTAACTTTGTGTGGTAGTGTTACCACTGACAGGTCTCTCTTGAAAATGAGACCTAGTGTCTTAATGAGATCTACACCTGTATAAATAAAGGCTAAATAAAAAAATAAAATTGGACTCAAATGCACGACCCAAGTATGTGCAAGATACTTTATTCCAAAAACAGGATAATAAATAAGAATCGACACTCTGGATTAGGTGACAAAAAAAGGTTCAAAAAGGTAGTGATGTTACGTATTGCGCCGAGGCTTCGGAGCGTGTGTCGAGTAATCCCCGAAGCTTTTTGTGAAGCATGTATCGAGGCTTGTATCGTTTTGGGCCAGTGACGTCATCGATGACAAACGATGCCTCGCTGCCTGTCGATACCACGTGACTGCTTCAGGAAGCGATTCAGATCGGTTGAACCCGGTTGAACCACAGCGCTCATATTCCCCATGCCATGGATGTATAATAAGAACCATATTACCCCTCCTGTACCCGGGCCCGGTGACACGATGGAATTAAGAGAGCTCAGACCCTCACTTATAGGTCAGAACATGTCATAAGTATAAATAGATACAAGCATAAATAAATGTAGGAATAAAAACATGAATAAATACAGGAATAAATATGGTCCAGGGTTGTCAGGGAGATTCAGTGTGTGTGCTGTGGCTCAGCTGGAAAGCAGTTGACTCATGACCGCAGGGTCCCTGGTTCAACGACTGAACAATACGTATTTTTTGTTGTTTATAAAAGCTACAGTGAAATGAGATAATGTAGTTAATAAATGTATTCTTTGGTTGCATTCCTTAGGCTTTTCAATCACAATCATTCAACTGGAATAAAAACAATATTGTTAACAAGAAAATATGATATGATAATATTAATGTTGGTTGTTTAGAGTTATTCTAAGGCGTTACTCATTGGGAACTCGGTATGAGAAAGAGGACACTGTTGAGATGTCCAATCTGCCTGTTATACACACTTTGACCAACAGGGGGTTTGTGTTCAGATGAAGCCCATAATGAAGCCTCATGAGATGAACCCTTTTGGAACCAATTGGCTGGAAAGCTTCAAAGCTTCCTAAGGCTTCATCTTGCCATCACTACAAAAAGGCACAAAAGAAAATCACTCACTAAGTGAGCGATTTTGTAACAAACTTACAAAATAATTTGTAACAAACTTACAAAATAATTCGAGAGCATAAATCAGGCTTGAGACAAGGTGAGTAATCGCAGGCATGCTGACTACTTACATAGAGACAGGACAAGACGAACTGACAAAGAACAAAGGGAAGCTGGGGGCTATAAACAAAAGGTAACTGGGCACAGGTGGAAACAATCAGAGGCGGGGCTGACGCTGATGAGGGCGGGAGACACACACCAGGATAGGAAGTGGGAGACAAGACAGAAGATGGTTAAACAAAAACATGAAACATGACTGGACTTTTTTGACGGGACACAACAGTAACACTTTATATTAAAGGGGACCTATCATGCAAAATGCACTTTGTGATGTCTTTTATACATAAATATGTGTCCCCGGTGCGTCGGGGAACTCACGCAGCGTCAGAAAATAATACCCTCTCTTTTCCTCCGTACCCAAATCTTTTAAAAACAGGGGTAGAACGAGCGGATACAGATTTGCTGCCGATCTGACGTCAAATCGGCAGCGGACCGACAGAAAATTGCTATCAGAAACAATGCGTGTTTTGGACGCAATCTCGTCTTTGTTTACATTAGCAAGCCTCGCTAACACTCAAAGCTAACCTGTACTGTAGAGCACGTGTTTAAAAAGCAGGAAATAAAAAAAAGGAACTCACCTTGTGATAAACCCGCAAGAGAAAAAGCATTTGAGCTCTGTTGGGTTCAGAAGACAGACAACTTCTAAATTTAACTATTTATTGTAAAGGGAGCAAAATATATATATTACTTGGCCAAGGACTCATCACGTCTTTGGGAATCACAGGCAGCAAAACTGTAATCTGTAACCACCAAATCCGTCAAGTGCCTCGAACCTTGTGCGACAATACATTTTATTACACAGGGCGTTGCCCGTACATTTATGATTGGTCAAGACTAGCTGAAGAGATACCGCGGTTTAGACTTGGTTCTCTTTGGTTGGTGCGCAGACTCAGATAGAGTCTCTTGGCAACACGATCCTCCAATCAGCATTCGGCCAGCCTGTGGAAGTCCCTCCCTACTCTGGCACCATCATACTAATTTGTTTTCTCTAACGTTTCTTCAGATATAGTGGGAAACCATAATGTTGCTTCCTAGCTTTGCGGGGGAGCGCGGCTCCCATACAGAGTCAAGGCCGGTGCGTTGTGCTGTTCTGACTACCTCTTTGTGTTCTCTCAGTCTCTGCACTCGACCTTGCTACTTTCAATATTGCAAGCTAAACTTTCTTCTGACTATTCCCCTCGTTGGTATCTAACCCATCAGAACCTGGGATTAGTGATTGTGTCTATTCTATAGTCATAGTAATCTCATGAGCACAATAAGCATATATTGTAATAAGAAGAATCAGTCTTGTAATGTTATATAAAAATAGACTCCACAAATCCCTCCTTTCACACCTTTTAAGGTGTGAATCTAATCTACGTCTATTTTTCTTTTTACTGCGTCTCTGGTGTAATTTATGAATCTCTGCTGGTTATACTAGATTTAGGTCACCCCATCCACATCCTTGTTGATTGTGGGACAGAGGAATATTACTTCAAAACCCGCTGATATTTGGTTTCTATCTTTAAACTCATCAGGAGGCACCCTAATGCTGTCTTTAGCTAAAAACTCCCTCCTAGGACCATTTAGTTCTGCTGTCTGTGGGGTGTTCTGCGATTATGGTTAATTTAAGATTGAGTTACAGCCCTTTGATTGTTCATTGGATATTCTAGTACCATTTCATATTTTCACATGTCAAACACATGCTCTTTCGTTTACACTTTATTACTATGTTTTAGCTTAACTTAACTGTAATATGTTCGTTCTACATTTCAAACCCCACTTACTCTAATATCTGTTAAAAAAAAATCCACATTACAAAATTGTTTCATTATCACAGGTCAACTTCTTTGGTATTCCCATTCTGGACTTACATCTCTCACAGTAGCCCTTTGGCCACTGCTTCTGCATCTGCGTTACCTGTTATAATTCAATCAATATTTAGACACATGTCAACATTCATCAAACAGTATCTTATGGACATGGAGCAGGTTAATTCTAAAACTGTCAATCAATGGTCAGATTGAACATCCGAGTTGGGGCGGCAGGTTTCTTTCAGTCCCTAAATGAAAAATGTAGATTGTGAATTTGACAGCCATGTTGATATAATACATTATACACACAGCTCCATACTGTTTCAGAAATAATCTTTGATGTGCTTCAGAAGAGGATGGCGTTTTATCACAGCAGAATTTAACTATCTCCGGTAGAATTCTGATCAGGCATTAGCTCTGCCTCCCAAAATCCGGACAAAAAGAGGGGTATGAGCAGTATGAGGCATGGCTACAATGGGTGAACTGTTTGGTATTTTAAGCAAAAAACTTCACAGACATGTTTTGTATAGGTATGGCCCGACAATATATTTTTCCAATATAGCATAATAGGTCCACTTTAAGGTACACAAATGAACCATCAACTAGTTGTTAATTAACATGTATATTAGCCATTTTAACAAACTTGTTAATGCCTTATTCTACATGACCATATTCTACAAGTAATAAGCCATTAGTTGAGTTGTTGTCAGGGTGTGTGGAAAATGGGACCCAAGTGCAGTTTAAAAAAGGACTAAAAAAGGTAAGGTAACAAAAGTGAGCTTTATTAACAAAAGCCGAAGGCAGGAAAAAAACAAGAAACTAATTAGCAGAAACAAAACAGGGGAGCACGACAGACAGGAACAAACTTACAATGGGAACAGGCAGGAGACACGGACAAGCGGTGACAGGGACATGAAATGACGACGAACAGACATGGAGCACAGGGGAAGACAAGACTAAATACACAGAAGGGTAATCACAGGACAAGACACAGCTGGCAGGGGAGGCAGAAACACAAGGGCAACAGGTGAACACAATGAGGCACAATCAGACACAGGAGGGAAACTAACGACAGGAAATCAAACACAGGGAGTAGGATCAAACAAGACACAGGGGGGACTCGAGAGGTGACTCGAGAGGGGACTCGAAAGGGGACTCGAAAGGGGACTCGAGAAGTGACTCGAAAGGGGACTCGAGAGGGGACTCGAGAAGTGACTCGAAAGGGGACTCGAGAGGGAACTCGAGAGGAGACCCGAGAGATGACCCGAGAGGGAACTCGAGAGGAGACCCGAGAGATGACCCGAGAGGGGACTCGAGAAGGAACTTGAGAGGGGACTCAAGAGGAGACTCGAGAGGGACAGGGCTCGACAGTAACGGTTGCCATTGGCAACCATTCAGAAAAAATGTCAACCACTTCTTGGCCTTTGGTTGCCATCAGTGGCAACCAGTTTTTAACATAAAGAAATAAGGACAGCAAACAGCAAAATGTGCACCCCAAAATAGATAAATGTTAATTATTTGTTGTATTAAGAGTGATATTTAATTATTGTTGTGACCAGTCGGAACCTGATACTTAAGTTGCACGTGCATTGGTGTGATTACGGAGCCAGAAAGCGATGCACGTTTACCCGCGTGCGCGGTGCGCCGTGTGTTTGTTTTACAAAAAATGGCGAAGCAAATTAAGTTTTTGACTGTGGGGTAAAAAGTTCAGCCATCCCGTCAACATCTCAAACGAATGTTCAAAGTGATTCAACTGATAAAGCGCAAGGTGAACCCAAACGAAAAGCAAAGAGGAAATGTGTGAAGTCTGCCATGAGTCTGCTACGTTGTGCATTCACTTCCGGTAAAAGTTCCTTCATAATAAGATTCCCGATCTTATTACTACCAAAATAAAAGTGCAAAACGATACTTTACCATAAAAAATATTGGCATACAATTATAATCACTTCTATAAAAAGGTAACACATTTTAAATATAGTTAGACATATTAAAGGTAATTTACAGCATTACTAATTAATATCTCATTCTTAACTGAATGGTTTTCATTTATTTTACATTAGACAATTATTAGTCTGGCCAATCCAAGATTCGATGCTGAAGGGCCAGTGGATCTATGGTGGGGGCAGGGGCGGCGCCAGGGGGGAGCTAGGGGGTGCTGAAGCACCCCCCAGGATTGCCAAAGCACCCCCTAAGCACCCCCAAGAAATATGTGTTTTTTTGTTGTTGTTTTATTTAATTATTATTATTATTATTATTAAATTAAATTAGAAATATTATTGATTACATCAATGCAAATTTGAAAGAAACACATTTTTGACCAAAAACATAAAGCCAACACAGGCGATATGATTAGGCCAATGGGTGCTGGCCATTCGATTTTTGACCTACCCATAGGCTAAATTACTTTGTGACACTTGAGTGACTTCCTGTTAGCTAGAGTGCCAAATTATTTGCTAACAGCAAAGTGAACAATTTATCATTTTTTAGTCCTTAAACGTCCACGTGTGGACACTCAATCAAAACCACCTGAAAGCGAGAGGGATTCTGCACATAATAGCATAGCTCGTGAGTACAAGTAGCTTAGTTCTGGGTCTCTGTGTTTAATTCAAGCTTGCTCGTGTGTGTGTGGCACCATTTTGTATGGTGCGCGAGCGAGCGAGAGAGAGAGAGAGAGCTTGCGCACCGGTGTGTGTATCTACTGGAGATCGTTGTGGTTAGCATCTGGTGCTAGCTAGCCAAGCTAACGGATATAAGGAGCTTTTTCAACAACAAGGTGGAGGGAGAACTCCTCCTGTCAGACTGAGAGTCTCAGATAACCTCAGCTGAGGTGAAGTAAGTAAAGAACTCTCAGCGTTTAGATAGTTAACTTTAGTCTAGTTATCTCAGTGGAGTGATTTGTAAAATATCTATTAAGAAATAGAAAATCTGTTTACAGTTCTGTTTCACATGTATGTTGAGAGATGTATCCATAGATCTCTTAATGTTGCTCTCAAACAACACCAGATTGATGCTTTTAACTTCAATATTTAAAAAATCTTCCAGGGGAAGCATGCCCCCGGACCCCACTAGAGGAGGTGAGGTCCCTCCTAGAGGAGGTGAGGTCCATCCCCCACTTGTAAAAAATAGCACCTACCCCTGCTTACACCTATATGCCGTGAGCTGATTATCGAGCCTTCATTGTAACAGTCGCGGGTACACTGTGTGTGCGTGGGGAGTGTTGCAGTAGAAAATTCAACTGTAGCGCCTGGTACATTAATGTGAAACCCTAAATGTTTGAGTGCCCTCTATGAAACGTCAAGCTACCCCACAGCACCCCCAAGAGAAAATCTCTGGCGCCGCCACTGGGTGGGGGACAGCACAAAGGTCAAGAAAACCCAAATTTGAAAGGGAGACAACGGATGATCAAGAAACTAGTGACTTGCTCAATTCATTTGTAAGGGATCTGTGAATAACATGACCACAGCTGCACTACTGGTATTTAGTATACCAGCAATTGAGGGAGGACAAGTTTACTACCACTTAAGTTTCAATTAATTGTGTTAATTACTATTGTAAAGCATTTGAACATTCTTTTGTTTCACATGTTCATTATTAAGTTGATGTATAACTGTATAGTATCTTAATTATTTAACATACAAGGTGACCATATTTTTTGTTTTGGCAACCAAAAGCTGATGCCTGGTTGCCAGCCTGGCAACCACTTTTAAAAGTTAGCGTTGAGCCCTGAGGGAACTGGAGAGGTGACTTGAGACGGCCGGAACGCCGACAGGACACGGGGAGCTGGCGTCGGCCGGAGAGCCAACAGGAGACGAGGAGCTTCTCAGGCAACAAGCTCCTAAGCCAGGGCCTGCTGTCAACCTCCCTGCGTGCCTCGTTAAGGGCAGCCTCTTTGGCCTCTCTGGATGAGGCCCTCCTCCAGCCATTGAAAATACACTCCAGATTGTATTTCAGCTCATAAAGCTCTTGGCTAAATGAAAAAACTGCTGGGTCCATACTGGTCTGTTCGTATTGTCAGGGTGTGTGGAAAATGGGACCCAAGTGCAGTTTAAAAAAGGACCTAAAAAGTAAGTACAAAAGCGAGCTTTATTAACAAAAGCCGAAGGCAGGAAAAAACAAGAAACTAATTACCAGAAAACTAAACCGGGGAGCACGACAGACAGGAACAAACTTACGACGGGAACAGGCAGGAGACACGGACAAGCATAGATGACATGACGACGAACAGACATGGAGCACAGGGGAAGACAAGACTAAATACACAGAAGGGTAATCACAGGACAAGACACAGCTGGCATGGGAGGCAGAAACACAAGGGCAACAGGTGAACACAATGAGAAACAATCAGACACAGGAGGGAAACTAACGACAGGAAATCAAACACAGGGAGTAGGATCAGACAAGACACAAGGAGGAAAACATTTCAAAACAAAAGGTGGAAAATGAAAACAAAAATCCAAAACCATGACAGTTTTTCCTCAATAAACCTCTAATTAGTGCTTATTTATTGCAAGTAAGGAAGTTGTTGTACATGTGTTTTGGTCTTAATATGCTGTGCTCAATATGGGCCTAATAAGGCAGTAGTATCACAAGAATAGTAATTCTCCCATAATAACCCTTAACAAATATGAGCTATTCTTAGGTAACAAGACATGAAACTATAAGTGTTAATGGTGTCTAAATAACTCCAAATTAGGTATTTATATCTAAGAATATGTTTCCTATTTTAAAGTGAAGTCTTGTTCATAACCAATAAGCTAGTAGTTTGACTCTAATTGACCTGAACAGGTTCCCTATTCTAAAGTTGCCTCCTCTTCACACTTTGTAAATACATAGCACACAACTACTGAAATTAACCTCAACAGTACTACATGAAGAAAGTAGGCACACGTTGAAATATCTGTTTTATTAATGAACCACTAAAGAGAGGTTCAGACACATACCAAAACATGTCAAGTTTCACCAAGGCTGAGAACACAATTATGCAGCCTGTACTTTTTAATAAAAACAGATTTTTAACAGATTTTACGTATTTGTGATCATACTGTGTGACCTGCTTGTATGTACTTACACAATAGGTGTACTGTTCTCTCTATGTGTTGTCCTGTCTCAGTGTGAACATAGATTAAAACAGCCAGCCGAACTCTTGAGAGCCAGGGAATGAGCAGCCATGCTCCTTTATTGACTTATTTGCAGTCTAGTGACATTCAAACGGAGTGAAACTATAAACAAATAAGTTACAAGGCACTTAATGATCTCATACATGCAAGTGTAACATCCATAGATTAACACATAGGACCGCTAAGTGTAAACAAGGTAAATATAGCTAATGCTAGCTGTGCAATAAGCATGTATACAGGCTAGCTAGTATGGCTAACGCTAGCGTGTATGCTAACGCATTTTCTCATTGAGTTTAAACATCTCCAAATGACATCACATAAACACAATACATGTTACTAATCCTTACCGTGTAAGTGTAAGGCTTACACTTAAACTTACAGTCATTGCTTTCTGACGGACTTGACCCTTTTACTCTTCAGGTTGCATAGGGAAAATTAGTAGTAGTCTACTGCCATGCTATTCAGTTCACTTTCTCCTACTTCCTGTAGGTTACCCGGTTTCCTATCTAACCTTCAGTACACATTTTACAAAAATATAAATGTGCAAATATGAAACATACAGGTCAATATCGCCTTGCTATTGGTAGCTGAACTGTCAATACCCCTAAACATATTCTTAGATATAAATAGGCCTCCCTAATTTTGAGTTATTTAGACACAATTAACACTTATGGTTTTATGTCTTGTTAAGAATAGATCATATGTTATTATGGGAGAATTACTATTCTTGTGGTCTTACTGCCTTATTAGGCTCTAATTGAGCAGAGAATATTAAGACCAAAACCCATGTACAACAACTTACTTACTTGCAATAAATAAGCACTAATTAGAGGGTTATTGAGGAAAGACTCTAAAGTAATGGCTTATTACTTGTAGAATATGGTCATGTAGAATAAGGCATTAATACATGTTTTATAATTACTAATAAAGAGCCAATATACTGCTAATATGCATGTTAATTAACAACTAGTTGATGGTTAATTTGTACCTTAATATAAAGTGTTAACAAATGTTTTTTTTTTAAATTGCATTGAGAACAAATATTCTTGTCATAACTAATTTAATTACTACTATCCACACCATGATCTGCAAAGTATTTGTAAAAGGAAACAATATTGTCACGATCTTGGTGTTATGCAACCCAGTCTCATGGCATTTCGTGTTCACCAACACGATTTTTAATCTATTGATTCGTGTTCACCAACACAGTATTTCTACTGGTAATGTGTTTCGTGCCTGCAGCACATCTTTTTCTCCGGTCGGGTCGTGGAAGACCGGAAGCTGTGTGGTTCATAAAAACATGTTCTTACTCAATATCAAGCCACAGTTATTGCTTTTATTTTAAATCGTATAATTTCGGACTTTTGTTGCCGTCTGTGAGGAAAATAAATGGGGCTCAGAGCCTCAGGATACTGAAATCTGTATTTTTTAAATCTTTTTTTCCTTCTAATTTGTTATTCTTTTCAAAATAACACACTGTTATTTACTCACCAATAACACACAATTATCCTTGCTTTTATTTATTGGTTTAATTCCATAATCTCGGGCTTTTTTGGCATCCATCAGGAACTGAATTTCAAAATAAAAATAACCGGAAACAGACGTAGGCATTTCGAGCGATTACCCAAGATCCTCAGCTATGGTTTAAGCTCGCTGATTGGATTTTGTAGCCGCAATGCATGCTGGGATTTGGTGTTTATATTATATGAAATCCGGAAAACATTTTAAAAGAATAAAAGAATACTTAATTCCGAGTGCTCTTGCTTTTCTCTTTGAAATTCATCACATAACAGCATTGTAATACACGGTTCGGCTGCATTACATATTACAGATCTGCCGTAGGTCTTTATTTATAGAGCCCTGATGAGAAGACCTTTGGAAAAACTGAAGAAATGCCGCCGAAATTGAATACTTGACGTGGATCATAAATATATCAACAATTAAACAACATCTTCAATTTCTCTTCACACAATACGTCTCCTTGCAGTATCAACACTAATTCGGCTGACTTTTACATTTGATCTAATTCATAGATAGGTTATATTTACACCATAACGGTGCACAGCTGATATAAAAGGACTTGTCGTTTTTAAAGATATTACTGATTTTCTTTGAATGTAAGAATGTAAATACTGAGTCTGAAATAGTATAGCAATATGCTGTAAAATTATGTGAAAGCATCAATAAAACTACACATCTTCAGATGTTGTACATTAGGGGTGTAACGGTACACGTACCCGTACCGAAATTATTCGGTACGGGCCCTTCGGTTCGGTACAGGTGTGTACCGAAGTGTACCGAACGAATATAACGTTAAACGTAAAAAATTGAGAACGTGAACAACTTTTTGGAAGTAATCTCAGGTGCTGCGTCGCAGCATTCAGAGTAATTTGGTCACATTGGGTTCAACGCGTCATAGAGCGAGCAAGTCATTTCATTGGATGAGAGGCATACTATGAGAGCTGGTCAGAGGGATGCGTTCAAATGTAGTCAGTAATTTGAGGAACTGTCGAAAATTAATGGCGAACGCAGATAAAGTTGAGCTGAAAATCCTCCAGCATCATTGAAGTCTCCGGTTTGGGAACATTTTGGTTTCGCAGTTACGTACAAGGATGAAGGACAAAGACAGGTGGACCGAACCAAAGCTGTTTGTCGGCATTGTTCAACTAAAATTGGTTACGCGGCTGGCAATACATCAAACTTGCACACTCTTGAAAAGGCATCACCCGAACGTGAATATCACCGGTACCAAAAGAAAAAAGACTGAAGTGCAAATCCAACTCCCGCTAGCATTTAAGCCTCCACCACTCGCAAAAAGATCAGACCGAGCCAAAGCTATTACAAACGCCAAATATCCTTATGTTGCCATGTTAGCAAAGCGCTACCTGGCTGTATCTGCTACCTCTGTCCCTAGCGAGAGGGTGTTCTCCACAGCAGGAGACATTGTTAGTGCCAGCAGATCTGCCCTTTCGGCAAGCAATGTGGACAAGTTAATTTTTCTTTAAAAAAACATGAAAATACAATGACAAGCAAGTCATAATGTCAAACTGGCTGCTTAGGTACTAGTACAGTACAGTTCAAATACAGATTATTTCAGTTCATCGAAAATCTGCACCTTAATGTTTATTTTTATTATATTTTGTATTTATTTGAGTGAATATTCACAGTTTAATAATAATTAAAAACCCAAAACTAATAGTTTATTTTTTGTGAGTACTAGTAGCCTACAGTAAAGTTCAAATACAGATTATTTCAGTTCATCGAAATGCTGCACCTTAATGTTTATTTTATTATATTTTGTATTTATTTGAGTGAATACATTATTCACAGTTTAATAATAATAAAAAAAATATATATATATATGTTTTGTTCTGTGAAAAAAAATTCTGCTGTACCGAAAACGTACCGAACCGAACCGTGACCAAAAAACCGAGGTACGTACCGAACCGAAATGTTTGTGAACCGTTACACCCCTATTGTACATACATAAGTGTCCTACACTAATAATATAATAAAAAAGTTATTATGGCTGTGTGTACCTTGTGTGCACCTCCTAGTGGTTAAAGCACGTTATTGAATTATTGTTTGTATGTGTTATATTTGATTACAAAAATATTAAGAGTACATATTTTCATAGGGGGAAAGTAGAAGGTCTGTGATAGAAATATAGAATATAAAAAATCAAGAAGATACTATAAGTGACCTCTACAATAAAACAGTTTAGTGCAGGATGTACAAAGATATTAATAGGAGGAGGTGCAAAACAGAAAAACGAATTAACCTTTATTTAAACATTAAATAACAGATTAAGGTATTCTTTTAAATAAGAAAATAACTTTGGGGGTATCTATCTACAGATAAATATTAAGCCTGACAAAGTACTTAACGTCTAATATATTGCTTTCCTGCAATGTTAACTATGTTGAAGCACTTATTTTAACTGATATTATATATATGAATTATACTCTTATGTATGTAGATAGAATAAGAAATGTGCAGAATATGACAGTTTAATGGTGGAGGTACACACATATTGATAGATGTCTTGTAATGCACTGTTGAGGAACCTGTGACCCAAGTTTTTCATTACTCAGGTGTAACTAAAGTCTGATTTAAGGGTTGTTTATATTTCACATAATTAATCAGAATCTGCAAAGTAACTCAAATAAGTGTAGTGGAGTAAAAATACCAGGTTAACCTCTGAATTGTAGTGGAGTAGAATTACAAAGTAACAATGAGCAGTCATGTGGGTATATATTAATGCTGCGCATTATGGATACAAGCGATTTTCACCCATTTATTAATTATATGTTTTACATTTGATAACACCAATGTGTTAATACTGGCAACTTCTAATTGTGGGAAAAACGAAAACGTTCAGTAGAGACGTCCCATAGAACATTTTGCGAAACACAATAGCCAGCATGTGTAGTTCTGGGGGGGCGTTCGATTCCAGTTTTGGATAGTCTGGCGTGGTTTCGTTCCATTTCAAACAGCTGTTTGACGCTCGGCGTAACCTTGGCGCACTGCCACTCCAACATCCAATCCCAGAGTTTGAAGATTAATCACAGGGACTGTAGTCCTAAACGATAGCTGGGGATTATGGGTAGTGTAGTGTCTTCGGCCATCCTAAACTCAGAAATGTTGACAATCGCAATGATGCTCGAAATGTCCCTTATAGGCCTACGTCTGTTTCTGGTTATTTTTATTTTGAAATTCAGTTCCTGACGGACGCCAAAAAATCCCGAGGTTATGGAATCAAACCAATAAATAAAAGCAAGGATAATTGTGTGTTATTGGTGAGTAAATAACAGTGTGTTATTTTGAAAATAATAACAAATTAGAAGGAAACAAATATTTAAAAATACAGATTTCTGTTACGATTATTGTGTTATGTCACGTTTTCTATGTCTTGGTTTGGGTGTTTTGCTGTTCTCCCTGTCATGTTTTCCTCTGGGTATATTGTCTGGTCCTTTTCCCTGTGTTTTTCCTCCCATCGTTAGTTTCCCTGGTGTGTCTAGTTCAGTGTCGGTTCGTCTTGTGATTTGACTTGTCCTCGGTGAGTGTTGTGTTCTGTCTTTGTTAGTATAGCCTTAAAATAAAGGAATTTTCACGTTAATCTGCATTTGGGTACTACCTGCTTAACACATCGTAACAATTTCAGTATTCTGAAGCTCTGAGCCCCATTTATTTTCCTCACAACAAAAGTCCGAAATGATACGATTTAAAATAAAAGCAATAATTGTGGCTTGATATTGAGTAAGAACATGTTTTTATGAACCACACAGCTTCCGGTCTTCCATGACCCGACCGGAGAAAAAGACGTGCTGCAGGCACGAAGCACATTACCAGTAGAAATATATTGCTTTTAAAATCGTGCTGTGCAACACGAAAAAATAGGGGGAAAATCGTGTTGGTGAACACGAATCAATAGATTAAAAATCGTGTTGGTGAACACGAAATGCCATGAGACTGGGTTGTGTTATGTCACGGTTTTAGTTTTGTGTGTCTGGTAATGGGTTTTTGTTTGCTGTTCTGTTCTCCCTGTCTCTTGTTTTCCTTCCTGTGTTTTTCCTCCTGTGTCTGATTGTCTCAGTGTTCACCTGTTGCCCTTGTGTTTCTGCCTCCCTTACCTAGCTGTCTCTCGTCCTGTGATTACCCCTCTTTGTATTTAGTCTTTCCCTGTGTTCCCCTGTCGGTTCATTGTTTTTCCTATCTCCCTCCATGTCAGTCACGGTGAGTTTTTTGATGTTATTGTAACCTTGTGCAACCTGAGTTCTTCATGCCATGTTTTTTGTAACCTTGTGCAACCTGAGTTCTTCATGCCATGTTTTTTTGTGTTCATCAGCTTTTTGAATAAAGCTTGCCTTACGTTTATAGACCTTTTACCTTTTTGCAGTCTGCATTTGGGTCCTACCTTTTCCCCAATCTTAACAATATAAACCGACCCACTATGGCCCCAGCGGATTCCAATTATTTTAACTTGGATCTGTTAGATCTGGATTACTCCCTTCGGTGTCATCATGCTTGTAGAGGAAACTTCTGTGTAGCTATGCAGTGGGAGTCACTGACTCAGGAAGGAGACACGGTAGGAGCAGTAGCTTTGATGTCAAACACATGATGGTTTATTTGGAGTTAAACGGCCGGAGGATTCACATCACAAGTCCAAGAGTCAGAGGTTCTGACTTCACGGTAGAGTTGCCACGTCAATTCTGGAGAGCCTCTCTCTTGCCAGCCCATCTAACTGGTTTCGTAGAGAGTAAACAACATATTTGAGAAGATAGCCTAAACAGTGTGGGAACACTGAGCTACTTGCGTCGGACACTTATGACCTCGAAGATTTCACCTTGGAGTCCACAAATACAGAGAAGGAAGTGTCCCAGTGTACCCACAACACAGACCATCTGTGACCCAGTATTGACCGGTCACAGAATGGGAACAATAATATTATTGGCTAAGCAGCCTGTGTCCTTAAAGGAGGTAAACAGACGTCAGGGTTGGTCCTGTATGTCACATCTTGGCGTCTATGACAATTATTTCCATAACAGTCCTCTCTTTTTATCATTTATGATAACCTAAAAACATTAGTCTAATAATAATTTGGTCAATAATTAACTCAATAGGCGTCTCCAGATTCGAGTGTGGTCTCACCTTACATTAATTACATCACAAAGTAGAATAAGATTGAAACATTCAATCACAATGATTGATACAGCCAATCATAATAGGAAAAATCATCTCTCATCAGTGTTTGATCATCTTTTGTCAAAAGCATAATAATGAACACACATAAAACACAGGTGCACAATGGCTAAATATTTCTTTTAAACTAATATCTTTTATCATTTACCATTAGTTAATTTCACTCATCAAACTATAAAATCAAAACCAGCTTGCCGCTTTAAAGATTTACTTCAAGGCAATCACTAGTCAAAAGCATGTTAAAACTCAGGATCGTAAGAGATCCAGCTAAACATTCACAGTTAGAGTATAGAATTCACACTGGTGATTTGATCAATCTGTAATCTGTCCTCAATTTTAGGATTACTTTTAACGTTTACTCAAATACGCTTTAGTCAAGAGTAAGGCACTTAGTGAAATCAATACATTCATTTTAGTCAAGTACATTGTTCAAAATCTGAAAAGGAAAAGTTAGGCAAATATTCAAAGACTTTTGTAAAAAACCTGGAAAGGAAGGATTAAACATTCTTAAAATGTGAATTATTACATTTTGTGAATGCTACCACTGATCTGTACCAAATTAAGTCTATCAAGTATTCCTATTAGCCATACTTACCTGAGCTACTTATGGTACTTGGAAAGGATTCTTCTGTGTTTATCTAATGTTGAGAATATCAATTTCTTTAAATTATACTTCTCTAATTTGAGGATCAAATATGCTACATAATTGTTATATGAAATATTATAAATATTTGTTTTGGGCCAAAACTGAAATGAATCCAGTACTTGAAACATCATTGTAGGTCTTTCTATGCATGGATAATACATTAAAGAGTAGTGTTGTTAAGCCTGATTGCTGGACGATTAAGGATATTAACATTATCTGTGATAATAGTAGAAATAACTTATGATTTAATACTTTATAATCTGAAAATATTAATTAATTAATTTTGTTAAGTGCGAAAGTGTAATCTGATCCGGCAAAAATATATTAATCACCACTATTCAACACATGTCTGGTCATTGGAAATATAAAGACAGTCATTAATTGTACATCTGTAAACATCCAAGATATAAAATCAATTCAAAGTTCATCTTTGTACGAGAGCTGGAAAAACGTGTCCTTCAGTCTTTCTGACTCGTTCTCCTCCTCTCTTTATGACAACGAGTGTCTGGTGTGTGTAAAGGCATCCTGATACTGTAGATTAGCACGGAGGTGCTGATTGGCTCAAACTCTTCCTCAGAGCGCCATATTTAAACCCCCCCAATTGCTCTGCTTTTGTGTGGCTCATTCAGTGAGCACTGTAGTTGATCCCCCCCAGTGAAACGGAGGCTCATCCGCCTGCATTCCTTCTGCTATCTGCTTGAGAGCAGTGCCAGACAAAACTGCGTATTCCAAGTGGCGCATCCAGGTCTCCCCCCGTAATGGGAGAGGTTAGGAAGACATCTGATCCTCCAAGAAACAAGGAACCTGGTATGAAGCCTCTGAAGTCCTCGCTCGTCCCGCAGGGTTGTCTACCTGAGCCCACCGCGCAGAAAGGTGAAGAAGCATCCCATCTCCTCAGATAGTTGAAGATTAGAATCCTCTCATCTCGAACGACCTCGTGCCTCCTTGCCCGTAGATGGGGTGCCCTCTGCAGCCGGAGAGTGTGACCCTCTCTCTCTGACCCTTGGCCTTCAGAGCTGTCCTAGTTATTGGGGTAACACTTGATAGGGATGTTTTCCTGAGTGCAGACAACTCAAGGTAATGGATTAGCACATTATCATTTAAATACAAAAATAGGATAGGCCCCTCAGAATTATTTGGGAGTCTTCCTGACACATGCATAAATGTAAGGTTTGTGTTAGTCATTTAACATGCAAGAATCATATACTCATCAGTCCAAAGCAGAGAAATGTTATTGTAATTTAAAGGTGAGCTAGTCCCTGTGGATATCACCCCTTCTCAATGATTCTAAATGTTATATTAATTCACCATTTACCGTTTGATAAAATATTAGTTTATCAGAAATATTTTCCTCTTCCATAAAACAGGTTTGAGAAATAAATGTTCCAATATAAAATCAATTACTCAATATAATTGACTCTTCCCTCCCCTTTCTTACATATGTCTCATATGAAATAATAACTTAGGAGTCTATTTAAGCATGGTGTAATCTATTACTCGAGAAGACTCAGTATCACCTGTGTGCAGCTTACAAAAAAACAAACAATTGTGAGAAACATATATTATGCAGGAAATGCATACCTTTGTTAAAAAAACAAAGCATATCTGATTTGGGAGGAAAAGCTTCATCCCCCTTAACATCTGAGTCACTACTGAAGGCATAGCATGAATGATAGTGGGTGTCTGAGGGTGTTATTACTGAGAAATGTCAAACACATTCAAAACCTTACATTTGAAAACAGGTTTGCATTCCTTCTCTTAAAATGACGTTATCATTGGAAACAATAAAAGCTAATTGTTTTGATGTAGAATCTATCAATTGAATCGTTAGAGCAGAATGGTCGTATTGTAGCCTGAGTACCGTGCAGCCTTCAGTTTCACCAGGTGGAAACATTGTCCATATAATGTGAATACATGTAGAACTAGACATTAAGAGGCTCCTGACATTAGGCCTATTTTAAAAATAGTAGGGGCTTTTAACAGCTTGCCAACCTACAGGCATCCTCTGCATAGCAGTATGAATAGCCTTAAAAAAACAACCCACTCTGCGGTAACGAGTCATATTTCTGAACCAAATGCCCTAAGTTAAGCCGTTAGTCCCATCTGACTGACCCAAGGGTTGGTGCTGGTGTGACCGGGAGGCTTCCAGGTGTTCAAAGCAGATGTCAAGCTTTCAGTTCATGGCTTGGTGGGGGGAGTGGCCCACGTGAGACAGTATTGTTCAGTTTGAGGAGCGGCATTGTCTCTGGAAGCAGGTAATGGTGTCCATTCTCAGACCAGACCATTAATGTCATTTCATGTAGAGCAGCCATAGCATCTCTGTGACTGCACTCAGCCGGACTGTCAGAACTGGGTGATTCTTAGTGAAATCGTCCAAGGCCATAGACAGAATGGAACCACGTACCAACAAAAGGGACACAAGGTCATCAATGTCTCTCTTTACCATTGGCCTAATTGCACAACAAATTAGTGGGAAAAATGTGGAGCACTAATCCATCATGTGAAATGTTGAGTTAATCTAAATAATTCCTTATGGGTTGAAATCAAATTAACATTAGAACTAAAGTCAGTCAAAATTGGACTTTGCACGGATCAGAATCTAATCAATACACCATTTTCCCAGCTCTGTAATGAAAAGGATAACAAGATTAGGTACATTACAGGAGTGTTAAAATACCCAAACATGCACACTTATCTTATTCTAGTAGAGATTAGAGGACAAGGTCTAATGTTGTGAACAAAATGATCAAGTCAAAGTTATTTTATTTATTCTATGTTATGTACCACATTTAATTTAATAATTAATCTTGAATTACTAATAACTTTAAAGAAGGCAACAATTTACAATTTGGATGAAGTGATTACTCATCGTGTGTGTGTGTGTGTGTGTGTGTGTGTGTGTGTGTGTGTGTGTGTGTGTGTGTGTGTGTGTGTGTGTGTGTGTGTGTGTGTGTGTGTGTGTGTGTGTGTGTGTGTGTGTGTGTGTGTGTGTGTGTGTGTGTGTGTGTGTGTGTGTGTGTGTGTGTGTGTGTGTGTGTGTGTTTTAAAACAAAACATTTGGGACAGCACAGCAGTGAGAATGTTATGAGAACCAATCTGTTGTTTATACTAAACTTGAAGGAAGCTAGACTGGAACATTTTAAATAAATCAAAAACACTTGCACATTAATTAAATACATTTCACATTTAGCTCGAGCTGGGTTCAATACTTTTCTTTATGGTATTTAAAATTGGGCTCGAGTAGTACCCCTGGATTTGGCTTGCAACACAAAATGATACTGAGTTTCTGTAGGACTTGGGAGTGTTATGATTCAAAGTGCCTGTGAAAGAGAGGCTCTTGGAAAACAGCATCTATTTTGTAACTGTAATTACTTATTTTAAAGAAATTACAACATTATACTTTTAAAGAATTGCTCAATTAATTTAACACATTTATTATGCACACAATAAAAACTTCAACAAATATATTGATCCTGGCTGAACCAGCGACCTTTACTCTGTTGTTCATAAGCTCGGTTTCAGAAAACTTGTCAGTAGTTTAACAACTATTTTAATTTTAGTATTGTCTCTGGAGACCAATTGGTTGATACGAGAAATAATTTGAAGCAGTTTAATAAAGAATGTTAAACTATTTTTAAAACTGTAATTGAACTTCAACTTATATTAATTACCTGATTCCAGTGGCCAGTTGGAACAGAATAATTAACACAGTTTCCATTTTGCTGCAACAGCGCAAAAGGTTTCAACAACAATTAGTATTATGTCTGAGTCTTGTTCTGCTTATCTGCTTTGTTTCGGAATGTGTTCAATACATTACGTTTTTATTCATTATTACTATACAATACATAGATTAAGAATAAATGAAACAAATAATACAACATTGACCTAAAACCAGATTTTGCAACCCTGATCTCCTCAGGCAGGTCTCTGAGGGTCTCGGGGCGCAGGACGGGCATAGGGTTTATACGAGGTCACAAAGATATCTTAACATACCAGCAATACCATCTAAGAATGGATTCTTAAAGCAATATAATCTTATTTTCTTCTTACACCTAGCGCTCACCCTGAACAGTGTGCTTCTTGTTTACATTTTCCCCTGCACTCAGAGGCAGGACATAAAAACACTTTTTATTTTTCTCAGGTCATTTACTTTTGGTGAGATAATTAAAGTTTAGTTCATTTTACCCTGTCTATGGACTGATTAATTATTAGTTGTTACAAAACATACACAAGACGGCGGGACAAACCAATATAGACCCCCCATACAAACAATCAGACAAACAAAACATGAACTCGTAATAAACACCAGCGCGACAGCAAAGCTCATCCAGCTCAATTTAGTCCGGATTTTAGAGATTTTAGAGGGGGTAGGGAATTATAGAAATGGAGCACCTACTCGCGCGTCCACCCTTGTACAAGTGATTTATCGGTGCCTGAAAGCCGTCCAAGAGCGATAACTAGCTTATCCTCTTGCGACAACCACTAGGCTATTTGTTTCTAGTGGCGCTGTGCCCCCCCGATCGGAGCCCACAGACTTTTTCCCTGCCCTTTCTCTCCAAACAACAGCTCAGTTGACTGTAGTCCGTACGACCAGCCTATATCTACTCGCCATCGAGTTCACCTCAAGGTGAAACACAGTTTGCCTATGCTTGCTTGCCACTACAGACCTCTGATCAATTAGCCTATAATTGTATGTATGCACTCCTGACCGCTACCTGCTCCAGAGAACCGTGGCGCATTGGGTGATGCACGCACTTCGCGCTGGCCCGTCTAACCATGAGAAAAGCGGTCCTAAACAACGAGTGCTTTTAGACTGTCCCGTTTGAAGGACGGCGGTGCCGTGAGTTAAAACCTATAGGCAATAAGCTTTGACTTTCTCCCTCTCAGCCTGCACTGCTCCAGCCCCACACACACGCAGGGAGGTTTTACACACACACACAAGGCTGCAGCTGGAGCCGTGTTTTTACAGAGAGGTGATAGCAGTAAATATCTCTGGCTGCTTATTTTCAACTGCTATGTTTGGCCGCTAAGACCCTCAAAATCCGGCGATTTGTCCAATACAAATCTTTTACATTGCTTTCAATTCACACAGAAGCTCCACTTCACTGATGCCCTTTCTTTAAGGTATCTCTAAACATGAGCTGTGTATGCCTGTATGGCACTTCCGTCCCGAGCAGCACACACAGAGGAAATAAGCCAGGACTGAGTCCCCAGACACTGATTCCCTGGGTTTATCATCCCCAAATGTTCATTAACCAAAAGGAAACGCAGCCGATCAGTTTCACAGGTAATTTTAGGATACCGTCAATCACAGATTCTGATAAGGCAATGTCCAAAGTAGATTTGAAAATCACACTTACCAGAATCTGAAGATCTGTTGGCATCCTGCCGACAACGCCAATTTGTAGAGGAAACTTCTGTGTAGCTATGCAGTGGGAGTCACCGACTCAGGAAGGAGACACGGTAGGAGCAGTAGCTTTGATGTCAAAGACTGGTGGTTTATTTGGAGTTAACGGCCGGAGGATTCACATCACAAGTCCAAGAGTCAGAGGTTCTGACTTCACGGTAGAGTTGCCATGTCAATTCTGGAGAGCCTCTCTCTTGCCAGCCCATCTAACTGGTTTCGCAGAGAGTAAACAACATATTTGAGAAGATAGCCTAAACAGTGTGGGAACACTGAGCTACTTGCGTCGGACACTTATGACCTCGAAGATTTCACCTTGGAGTCCACAAATACAGAGAAGGAAGTGTCCCAGTGTACCCACAACACAGACCATCTGTGACCCAGTATTGACCGGTCACAGAATGGGAACAATAACATTATTGGCTAAGCAGCCTGTGTCCTTAAAGGAGGTAAACAGACATCAGGGTTGGTCCTGTATGTCACATCTTGGCGTCTATGACAATTATTTCCATAACAATGCTGAGTGGAGTATAACCTCGTCTAGAAGGGACAAAGAGGCTGTCCTGAAAAAGGCACAAATGGAGGTGGCCAACATGCCATGGTTGAGGAGCTCGTTGCCTGAATGGCTCAGAGTTTTTTCGCGCAGCCCTGTGTGCCAGTCTCCATTCTCTGACCCTTACTTGGGATCCCGTCTGGCGTTTGGAGGTCCACGGAGCCTCCAAAAGACCTCCAAAAGACCTCTAAAAGACGCAAGGCCAGGAGGCCAGCCCGTGCTCCAGTGCCGGCCCACACAGCCATGGTTCCGTTTCCAGTACCGGCCCACACAGTCATGGTACCGTGCTCCAGTACCATCCCACACAGCCATGGTTCCGTGTTCCAGTGCCGGCCCACACAGCCAAGATTCCGGTCCCAGCAGCCATGGTCCCAGCTCCAGTTCCGGTCCCATCAGCCATGTTTCCGGCTCCAGTTCCAGCCATGGTTTCGACTCCAGTTTCAGCTCCAGTGCTGGCTCTCCGGCCAACGCCAGCTCCCCGTGTCCTGTCGGCGTACCGGCCGACTCCAGCTCCTCATCTCCTGTTGGCTCTCCGGCCGATGCCAGTTCCTCGTGTGCTGTCGGCGTACCGGCCGACTCCAGCTCCTCATTTCCTGTTTGCTCTCCAGCCGACGCCAGCTCCCCGAGTCCTGTCGGCGTACCGGCCGACTCCAGCCCCTCGTGTCTTGTCTGCGTACCGGCCGACTCCAGCTCCCCGTCTCCGGTTGGTTCTCCGGCCGACGCCAACCCCCCGTGTCCTGTCGGCGTACCGACCGACTCAAGTCCCTTCTCGAGTCCCTTCTCGAGTTCCCTCTCAAATTCCCTCTCGAGTTTCCTCTCGAGTCTCTTCTGGAGTCCCTTCTCAAGTCCCCTCTCGAGTCTCCTCTCGAGTCACCTCTCATGTTCCCTCTCGAGTCACCTCTTGAGTTCCCTCTCAAGTCTCCTCTCAAGTCCCAACTCCATGTCCTGTGCAATTGGGGGTCCAGCCGACACCTGTTTCGTCGGGGGTCCTGCCAACTCCATGTCCTGTGCCGTTGGGGGTCCAGCCGACACCTGCTTTGTCGGGGGTCCTGTCAACTCCATGTCCTGTGCCGTTGGGGGTCCCGCCGACACCTGCTCCGCCGGGTTTCCTGCCAACACCATATCCTGTCCTGTTGGGGGTCCCGCCGACAACTGCTCCGCCGGATTTCCTGCCAATACCATATCCTGTCCTGTTGGGGGTCCCCCCGATACCTGCTCCCCCGGGTTTCCTGCCAACACCATATCCTGTCCTGTTGGGGGTCCCGCCGATACCTGCTCCGCCAGGTTTCTGGCCAACACCATATCCTGTCCTGTTGGGGGTCCCGCCGACACGTGCTACACCAAGGGTCCTGCCGACACCAGCCTTTGTTTCGTCGGGAACACCTGTTCCGGGGACACCGGTGACTATCCCATCTACGCCTGTCCCGCCAGGGGTTCCACCAGCTCCTGCTCTCGATTCCAGTGCTCCGGCGATCCAACTGACACTGGAGGGGTCCCATTGCGGTGTACGTCGTCCTCCGGAGCTGTCCCGTCGATGCCTTCATGCCCGGCCTCCTGAGTTCGCCCGCTGTGGTCTTCGCCCCTCCGTGAACTCTGCCTTGCCCCCGGGCCGTCCGCCCGAGACCCCCTCCATGAACTCTGCGTTGCCCCCGGGTCGTCCGCCCGAGACCTCCTCCATGAACGCTGCCTTCCCCCCGGGCCATCCGCCCGAGACCACCTCCTGTTCCTCTGCCTTGCCTCTTGGCTGTCGACCCAGACCCGTCCTCCGGACCCCCTCCACCCACCCTTTTGGAAATATTGGACTTTGTTTTGGACGTCTGGAATCCGTCCCTTGAGGGGGGGTTCTGTCACGATCTTGGTGTTATGTCACGGTTTTAGTTTTGTGTGTCTGGTAATGGGTTTTGTTTTGCCATTCTGTTCTCCCTGTCTCTTCTTTTCCTTCCTGTGTTTTTCCTCCTGTGTCTGATTGTCTCATTGTGTCCACCTGTTGCCCTTGTGTTTCTGCCTCCCTTACCCAGCTGCGTCTCGTCCTGTGATTACCCCTTTTTGTATTTAGTCTTTCCCTGTGTTCCCCTGTCGGTTCATTGTTTTTCCTGTCTCCCTCCATATCAGTCACGGTCAGTTTATTGGTCACATTGTAACCTTGTCCAACCTGAATTCTTCATGCCATGTTTTTTGTAACCTTGTGCAACCTGAGTTCTTCATGCCATGTTTTTTTGTGTTCATCGGCTTTTGGAATGAAGCTCGCCTTTTGTTTATAGACCTTTTACCTTTTTGTAGTCTGCATTTGGGTCCTACCTTTTCCCCGATCTTAACAAATATCTGCAATATTAATACAGGTTCTGCACAGTATCCGCAATTTTTATCTGGTTGAATAAAAAAAAACATGTGGATTTGTTTCTTGTTTAATATTTACTTCTAGTCATAATACAAAGATGTAATTAAGACATAGTGACATTATCATTTTTATATTTTTCGACAAATATATTTATTCTGTATTTTATAAGGAAAAATATCACGATATGTACCAATATGTAAAACATAAACATGCATTGCATAAACCGTGATGCAGGCCCTTCAGGGACCGACTTGCATATTAATCCAATGTCAGCCCTTGCCAACCTCCACACATTTACAACAGCACTATTGTTCAGTAAACATAGCGTTGAATTAACTGTTTATTTCAATAATATCTCTTCTGTTTTTATTATTCAATCTAAAACTGCTGAAAGAACTGTAAAATAATAATTAAAAACGTCAACTGCACTTCCAATATAGAAGTTAAAAGAATAAATGGGAACACATCAAGTTTTTTTCCCACCTAAAATGCATATTATGTTCAATATTTGTTCTTGCTGTCCTTTATGCAATGAAGTTAAGCATTATTGGTTGTTTAGAAAGACAACTCTAATTTAAAGTCCTAGAAGGATTCATTTAATTCACATTTACATTAGAACAATTTTAAAATACTGCATTACAAGTAAAAGTTCTGCCTTGAAAATGTTGCCTATGTAATGATATAAAAGTATTAGCAAAGTATACTTAAAATATCAAAAGTAAAAGTACCCCTATGATCAGTGCTTGAATTGGAATGAAAAAGGTGCCAGTACTCTAAAATCAGTAACTTTTTCAAGTCAATTTTATATATACAGCCCACAAACAAGAATTTGGCTACTATAATGCTGGTGGGTTTGTCTCTTTACTACTGTATATTTTAGAAAGGTTCACTGTACTTAACATTTTTTATGATAGGCAGCGGATATGGCTAAAAATCAGTAAGGTCAATATTAACTGAAAATATAGCAATCAAAGTCTAGATCTTCTGCTGAAGACACATGAAGCAGAGACCTTTCAGGTGAGAGCCCCTCTGGTGGTGTTCAATATTAATGACAAGGAAACAAAGCTCTGGTCAGAAGCATTTTTTATAAAAAGCTTTAACAAAATTAAGTATTTCTGTACATTTTGAATGCAATCTAACTTTCCAACTCAGAAAACGAAAAACGAAAAAGTGCCAAAAGTCTTCTCACATGGCTGAGCTGCTTTGCAATATACTTCACCACTGAAGAATACAAATATGTATAAAGTAAACTATGATGCAATCTAACTTTCCAACTCAGAAAAATGATAAAGAGCATGAACAAAGAACATGTAAAAACAAATGCAAAATTTGCACAATCTAAAATGAGAAACTGTAACTGCAAGTAACAAAGTCTGAGCCATGGTAAAGAGTTACATTGAACACCAAGCTGATCAGATAACTCCCTGGTTGGTCTGAAGTCCTTCTATCTCCAGGATCTGTACAAATCGGCACATTATGCCAAAAGTCTTCTCACTGGGTGAGCTGCTTTGCAATATACTTCACATTGTTAGAAAAGGCTCCAGAAGGCCTTGGGGACATCAGTATCAGGGGCTGGAGCTGGAGAGGCTCTTTCATCAGCACTTCTCCTTCCCTTTGCCAGCCAGGACCTCACATACTGTTCCGGATTGAACTGTCCTAGTGATGGTCCATTACATTTAATGAAAACCAGGCTGGACAGTCGGCTGACAGAGAGAGCATTCCTTTTTGCAGTAAGGATATCGTTCATGCAGCTGAATGCCCGCTCACACTCACTAGTGGAGACAGCGATGGTTCGGACTGCTTTCAGTAGAGGCTCCATGGCAGCAGGTGTACGGGATGCCCTGGTTTCCTTGTATTTGCGAAAGCCCTGAACAGTCTCTCTTCTGTCCACTTTCAGCACTTCGCACAAACGTAGCACCTCTACGTCCCCATACTGTACGTCTAACTCCTCTTCAGGCCAACTTCCAGGATGGATAACTTTCATGTCCTGGATTAGCTGATTGTCCCGGGCCTCCCGGCCATGTAATGGGATTTCTCTTGTGCTGACATGAGAGGAGGTTGTGGAAGTCATTCTGTGTCTCAGATTCTCTACCATACTGCGGAAAAACTGACCTGCATGAATCTGTACAAGCCTGCCATTCTCACGCAGGGCAACACCCTTGAAGGACTTCTCAGCTAGAGCTGTATGAACTGTAGTCATGTGTGGGCCAGGCATGGTGACCATGGATTCAAAAACTCGTATTTCTCGAGTTAAGAGCCTATCTGCTGTAGGCAGTGTCATCTCTCTTTTTTGGAGTTGCCGAGAGAGGTCGCTGAGCTCTGTGAGCGCATCGTACATCAGTCCCAGATTGCTGACAAACGTTGCAAATGTGAGCACATCATCCAGGCCCTTGTACTTTGCTCTGTCTCTGGAATCCCTGCTCGTGTCGTTTGCAGCATTTGTGAAGTGATCATGAAGCACTCGGTAGTTTTCCCAGACTGCTCTGACGCTCCTTTCACTTGAAGCCACCCAGCGGATGGACAAAACACGCCCTATCACCAGGAGACGCTGTCCGACTGCTTGCGCACACTGCGCTAACTGCCTCTGATTTTTGGGGGAGGCATGGAACAAGGAATAGAGTTTGTCAAAAAAGATCTGGAAATGATTGAGCCCTGAGACCTCCTTGACCACATCCCCAACTGCCAGCTCTCGACGATGATTGGAGCAGTGCCACACAAACAGGCTTGGGAATTTACTACACAACTGGGTAGCAACGCCTGTTCTCTTCCCTAGCATGACTGAAGCCCCATCACATGCAAAAGAAACGAAACACTGACCTAAAAAGTCCTCGTTAAAATCTCTTCCAAGACACTCCATTAACGCCTTTGTGATGTCATCAGCCGTTGTTCCATCCAACTCGATCAGCTCCCAAAAAAACGTTTCGGGCTCAGCATCAGCTAATGCTGAGCGTAGACACACAACAAGCACCGTTTTACCACTAATAGTGGTAGATTCATCGACCAAAACACAGAGTTTTCTTTGGTTTTCTGTAATGTCTTTTGCCATTTTTTTCTTCAGCTCATGAGCTATGTGGTCGATGATTTCGCCACAGGTTATATTGGAGTGCAAAACCCTGCCCACGTTCAGCCCATTCAGTTTCTGTACATTCAAATCAATTGGCATGTCTGTGAATGGCCGGCTATGTTTGCCAATTGTATATGCCGTTCGAAAAACTCTGATAGTGGTGTCTAATTCAGATTTATGCATAGACTGCACTTGATGTTGAATAGTTTCACATGAAGCAGATGTAAGGATGTCAGCAGCTTTTACATAGGCTTGTGATTCTTTATGTTCTTTGATTTTTTTTCTCAGGCTAGCTTGTTGTTTGCCCTTGTCAACACCGAAATGAGACACTGCACACTCACCCCATTCAGTTGACAGTTTCAGTCCTTGTCCAGTGTGTATTCCCAAAGATTTGACATCTCTGCATATCCGACATCCTAGCTTCTTATCTTTAAGAAGGAGCCATGCATTGGTCTTGCAAAAATATTGCACCTGGTCCGTTGTCCAGCAGTCAGGTGCATCGCTTTGCCCGGTGTTGGTGGTGGCAGTTGAGCCAGCAGCAGCTAACGTTAGAGGCTCTGGAGGAGGCGGCGGAGCTAGTGCTAATGCTAATGCACTAGAACTTGGAGCAGGAGGATCAACCAAAGAACGCTCCCCATCAGACACAATTTCCAACACAGGCACAGCATTCTCTGTATTTGAAGTTTCTTCCGGCGACAACCGCTGTCTTTTTGCACTTTTATTAATCCACGCTAACATTTTAGAAATGCTAATTTGTGACGTGACTTGCTTTCCTTCTCTCGGGGGCGTGCCTGCTCTGTTCTATCACTCTACATAGCCACCCACTGGGTGGGAGTTGCACTGCATAAACACAACACACGTGCATCTAGGTATGTAAATTGTAAAGCATTAAAACATGGTTTTACTAACAGTTTTCAGTATGTTGTTACTTCGGCATAATTATTATTATTATTTTGAAACGTGTATTACTATTAAATCACGGTCAAATAGGTTAATTTTGACATAGTCGTTTCCACCACAGTATTTACATGGAGAAGATAAGCCCCGCCCCCTCTCCAGCACGTTCTGTTTGAATGACAGGAGTAAACAGCTGACAGCCGCTGTGAAACTCCAGCGGTTAGAGCGATGAGAATGTCCGTTCGGCACCTCATGACGCATCTACTGAGTACCGGGCGGCTGTATATATATATATGGATGTATAATAAGAACGGCGGGAGAGTGTTGAGTACTGGCACGGTGCATGAGTACCGGAGTACCGCCAGCATGCCGGTACTGAGCAAGAAGTGCCGGTACTCCATGGGTCAGAACCAGAAGTGCCGGTACTGCGTACCGGTGAGTACCGGCCCAATTCCAGCACTGCCTCTGATACTATTCTGTATTATTTTAACGTTGTTTCTTAATTGCTGATGTATTTGTGTAGCATGTTCCTGTTGTAGTTCATCCAAGTGAAGCTACTGTAGTTAGTATTACAATTAGGTTTTTATAACCTTCTACAATAAATAATTGTGTTAAGTCTTCATCTGAAAAGTTCTACATTGTCAGAAAATGAAGTGTAAAAAAGTTGAACGTTTCTATCACATTCTTTAGCCAGTATAGGTTTATGTGCTTTATCATAATTAAACATCTTCGTAAACACCTACAATGGCTTAGAACTTCGAAATAACAACACAAGTTCCAAGAGGGAGTTAATTAGCAACTGTGTGTGTGTGTGTGTGTGTGTGTGTGTGTGTGTGTGTATGTGCGTGCGTGCGTGCGTGCGTACGTGCGCGCGCGCGCGCGTGTGCGCGTGTTCGTCAAAGTGAGAGTGCAGGCCTCTCTTTGTACTTAGACCTTCTCAAAACAGTCTTGTTTTCCACTATGTTTCACATTTAGGCTTATCTTCTGTCTTCTGTTTAACCAATACTTTCTTCATCTAATTTGCCAGGGAAAATGGAGGACACCGGACTAATGCTATACTTTGAATTTACAATTATTCTCTTATTTTTTGTAATTTTTCCATTCATCGAAAGTATGGAAAACTAACAAGTGCCAAAGTCTAAATTATTCCTAATTGTTCGTATCTTTTCCAGCCAAATTAAAAGTAAATTCAAAAAAAGAAAAAGTAAATTAGCATGTTTTTTCAAACACCCTCCTCCCTCAGATTCCTATGCCCCAGAAGCTGTTTCGTGTAGTGCATGATCAAAAAAAAAAAACATACAAAATACAAATATAAGGCTTCAAAGATGATCACAAAAAATAATGTGTATCTGGAAGTGCTTTGTTTGTTGTTGAGCTACAGACGATTATGCTTGAGTTGCTAAGCAGGTGAATGGGGTATTGCATAAGTTAAGACGGACTGAATAAACATGTCACTGTAGATACAAAGTTATTTGGCCTGACTTGAGAATTTTCCTCAGCTAGAAGAAAGAGAAGAGTAGTGGTGGTGAAGACTCAAAGCCTGGTCCATAGAAAGTCCCATATTATGGAAGTTAGATTAAAAAAACTAAACAAAGTCATTAGCTTCGAGAAAAGCAACAATCCCTCATACCAAAGAAGCTGTAACCAGACGTAACATCTTTTTTTAAAAGTGTTTTTATTAACTTATTTCAGGTTAAACTACTCACCAAGTGTTCTTTAGTTATTGAAAGAAGCCTCATGGTGGCCTTTAATTGCATCTCAAATTACTGTGGTCCTCTGCTCCATTAAACACGGGGGATGTTAACACTCCTTCCTCAGTGTTACATTAGGTACACATTGGGATTTGGTTTAAGTACAGTTGTTTACTCCTGTGTGATTTATAATGTGTTGTTATTATTAAATTAACGGTTATTTCATTAAATGTTAGGAGGTAAGTGTTCCTGAATTTCCCCAGTGACCAATTTAATGGTAATTACTCTATTAGCTAATTGGATATTAATACCTGGCACGAAATCAGAAATATTGTTCGTCTTACTTTTGCTCTAACTAATGGATTTCTATATATGCTTGATTCAAAATTGCCATTGGTGTTGCTAAGAGGGATTAAAGGCAGACTGATCCACAGAGAATAAAGAAAGGATGGATTTTAACCTTCATCACAAGATATAGTCTTTTAAAGATCTGAACCAGCGGGTGATTCAGAATATGCTGCCAAACTGTTTGAGAAAGGTAAGTGTACAAGTTTGAGCCCTATGAATTGATGCAAAGTCTTACAGGAAATACTCATGCTTTATTTATTCTACTGTAATGCATAAGAGTTAGTATAAAGTGTTTTTAACAGATCAAGAACCATTTGCTACACTGCTATTGTTTAAATGTCAGATATTGTGTTAATGAGCTGTATCTTATAAGTTGAATAACTTCCCCCATATTTCCTTTACAGTGTGTTCAGGACATTATAGTCCATCATGGCAGAGGGGAATCAGAGCACTGTGACTGAATTTATCCTCACTGGCTTCCCTGGACTTCATCCAGAGTACCAAGACCTTGTTTCAGCAATATTGTTCTTTGTTTATTTCCTAACTATGGCGGGCAATGTAACAATTATGTTTGTATTTGCCACGAACCACAGCCTTCATAAGCCGATGTATTATATCATTCTGAATCTGTGTACATGCGACATTCTCTTTAGCACAACCACTTTACCTAAGATCATCAGCAAGTATTGGTTTCATTCAGGGACTATTTCATTCACAGCTTGCTTTGTCCAAATGTTTTTTGTTCACTATCTCGGCACAGTGAATTCCTATATTCTCTTCCTGATGGCTTTAGATAGGTATTTAGCGGTCTGCCATCCTCTCAAATATCTCATTCTTCTTAATAACTCCACTATCTTAATTCTAAGTATTACTGCGTGGGTTGTCGCTCATGCAGGCCCTTTAATGATGGTTATTAGGGCATACCCTCTTCCTTACTGTGCCTCAAACATCATCAACCACTGCTACTGTGATCATATTGGTATAACAATCCTAGCATGCACTGACCGGGCCCCTTATGGTTTTCCTGCTTTTGTGAATGCAATGGTTATGTTACTGGGAACTCTGGCATTCATCGTGTTCTCATATTGCTGTATAATTATAGCAGTACTTAAGATTGCAAATGTACAAGGTCGCATCAAGTCTCTGTCCACTTGCAGTCCTCAACTGATCATAATCTTGCTCTATTATTTACCCAGATGTTTTGTATATTTGGCCAGCAATGTTGGCATTACGTTTAGTGCTGATGTGCGAATAGTAATTATCATGATGTATAGCCTTTGCCCCCCGATGATTAATCCACTTATATACTGCTTAAGAGCTAAAGACATGAGAGAAAGCTTGAGGAAACAATTCAAAAGAAGAGCAGTTCTTAAAAAAGCACACGTTTCAGCTATTAGTGACTGATGATAATATTCAATGTTTCAATTTTTTATTTGAATTAGCCATCTTTCGATATGGGACCGGAATAGTTACTTACTGATAAGGACACATTGAAAGCTAAAAATGTACAATATTTGCATCTTTGATCAATTAAAAATGTTCCCCTTATCAATATGAGTTTTTTTCTTTTTGTTAAGTGACATTTTTTTGTTTAAGACATGTTAGAATATTACTTGAATGAGAAATAGTGTTTTTATTTTTTATTAAAGGTTGAGTTTAAGCATTATAGCAAACAGATCACAGGCTTGATAAGAATATAGCTGCATAATTTGGTCAAAGATAATGACATAAAGCATGATAAACGTATATTTTACATTTGTGTATGCATTTTATAATATTATATAGACAGTAAATGTGTATGTTATTCTTTGGTGGATGTTAACAATCATAGATAATCTATTTTCTGTGAGATCAATTTATACTTTTCATGCTTTCATTGTACACCATATAATAGATCTAATTCATATAGATGTTTTTTAATGTGATGTTCTTACAATAAAATATATTTTTACTCGTCATTTTACTGGTGTTCCCTTGAAGCCCACTTACTATTTTTAAGACTCCTAGACTGTTTTAATGAGGACCTTAGAATCATTGTCTTCCTTGCTGTTCTCACATGATGAATTAGATTTGAAAATGAGTGATATTGCATAGCTCAATGTATGTGCTTTATGTGATGGACCGATATATTGTATCCTTATACCAGTGATAGATATATTTTGAGATGACTAAAAAAGGGAACAACTACAGGTTATGCCCCCACACTGTACAGCAAGGGAACAATACACATTTTCTAATTTTTTGCTACAAATTAAAGATTAGAAAGCAAGATGTGATTTGTGATTAACATTTGAAAATCTAATAAACGTACTACTTACATTTTAAATTGTCAGGATAAGGAAATAAATTATTGTATTATTATTAAAAGTTTTTTAATTGCATTGAATAAAAAATATGCTTGGCATAACTGGTTTAATTACTACTATCCACACCATGATCTGTATTTGTAAAAGCAAAACAATATCTGCAATATTAATACAGGTTCTGCACAGTATCCGCAATTTTTATTTGGTTATATTTAAGAAAACATGTGGATTTGTTTCTGGTTTAATAGTCACAAACTAATATGTACTGCTAGTCATAATACAAAGATGTAATTAAGACATAGTGATAAGCAAGGTAATATTAATGAGGTAAGCTCTGCTTGGTGCACATATTTTACAAAGGACATGTTATATGTGGGTTGGCCAAGTCCTTATGTCACTCACTGTGGAGCCCTCATAATACAGCATGCAGACATCTGCTTTGACTGGGATGAACTGCATCCGACTGGGATTTACCTCTAAGGTGATAGCAAAAACAGCTGGATCCTAAAGACTACCTATAGATAATGTCTGAATGATGTTTGATGATGATTTGAACTTGCAATTTCCTTTTTAGAGAACATTGAACGCAGCATTTTTACAGATTACTTACAATGATTTATAGAAATATAACAACAGTGAAGGACTTCATGATACTTCGGTTTCCAGGACTTGACCCAAAATATTACGGAGCTGTGTCTACTCTCATGTTCTTCACCTACTTGGCTATTGTTGTTGGAAATACTTTTATTGTAGTTCTCGTTGGGGTCAGGAGGAATCTTTACAAGCCAACATATCTAATCTTCTGGCATTTGGCAATTAATGATTTGTTATTTGGGACACTGACATTACCAAAAATGATATCAAGATATTTTTGGGATGACAAGATGATATCTTTTGCTGCCTGCTTCACTCAGATGTATTTTGTTCATTCCTTAGGAGCAATTCATTCTCTCCTTCTGCTAATAATGGCCCTTGATCGTTTTATTGCAGTTGTTTTCCCATTAAGATACCCTGTTCTAATCACCAACAACATTATTACTCTGTCTTGTGGGTTGTCCTGGATTGGGATATTTATCAGATGGCAGTTCTATATCATGCTCTAACCTTGCCTTATTGTGATTCTAATATCATTGTGCAATGTTATTGTGATCACATTTCAATTACAAAACTGGGATGTGATGAAAATGTAAAATATGTTCAGAGTGTTGCTTTCAGTCTTGCAATGTTTAGTCTTTTGCTTCTACTTTCGTTTATCATCGTTTCCTATATATTCATCTTTGCAGATGTTTTGAGAATAGCAAACACCAGGGGACGATACAGAGCTTTATCAACGTGCACACCACAGTTATTGATTTGTTGCCTGTATTACCTACCAAGATGTTTTGTTTATCTTGCTAATTTTACAGTTTTCTCTTTCAGCTCTGACATCCGCATGTTATTGATATTGTTTTAGCCTTATTCCTTGTGCTGTTAACCCACTCATTTATTGCTTCAAAACCAGAGAAATTAAAGATATTGTGATGAAGGGATTAAAACATGTTAAAATTGGAGTTAAGTAAACTTTAAAGTAATGCATACACATACAGTGTCTTCATATTTGCATAGAAATCCACCAATATTGTTGTAATTCAAATGAAAGATGTGTGTTAATCTATATTATATTTGTTCTGTTATGAATGAGATTGCAAGTTTAAGCAACACATTCCCTGTATGGTGCTGTGGCTTGATTGTTATATGAACTTATTACACATGTTGCCCCTCTGCTAAATACCTTAAAATGCAGTTTTTATGCATTTCTGCACATAAAAAGTAACACTAGAAACATGATATATGTGGCATTCAAATAAAAATAAAATGATATACAAATGAGTAGAGGGCCTTACTTTTGATTTATGTTCACTGAATGTTTCTTACGCTTTTTGATATATTTTAATGGATCTGATTAAAATATGCAAATAACATTTCAATTATATTTTCATCACTATGATGTCAGATCAAAATATCTGAGCACACATAAGGAATGTTGGGCCAGTTTCTGATAAAGCAACATAATATGGGAACTGTATCCATCTGACAGAGGAAAGTGAAATGCAAAAATACAGTTTGCCTAAAGCATATCTTTAGAATCAAATTAAATAATGCGGGTCCATCATTTTAATGTTTTTATAGGTTTTTGTATTAGTCTGTAGCCTTCCAGTGTGTCTCCATTCATCCAAATGTTGGCTAAAGTAGGTATGTTTCATTCAAGCCCTTAAAAAAACCTTTTGACCTGAAATTGGATTCTGTATGATGACGTTGCTACACAAACAAAACTGTATATATATATATATATATATATGTATATCCACTACATAAATAGTGTATACAAACAGTAGCAGTAGTGTGGTCAATTTGAATTTAAAAGTGATTTTATTTGTATTGCGCACCTAAAATAAAACTTATATTAAGCCAAGTTGTGAGGTTTTGTTGCTTTTCTGTGTTGTTTTTTATAGTTCCACTAGACTAGGGGCTGCCAACAGAGAGTTTTTCAAAATGTACAGTATCCTACTAGGAGCTTTAGTGAAACCACATTTGTACAGAACTTTGAAAAGTGTTTGCAAATGCAAACGTCTAAGGGAAAAGAAAAGATGCCGTCATTTACACATAATTATAATATCCTACTTTAAGTTGGGTTCTATTGTAACATGAGCTTCCTAAATACCTGGCATACTAGAAGGTGTAGTAATGAAAGGTAATAAAACAGTGATGAACTTTTGTTAAAGATACTGTATGCCATGATATTCTTTCTTACTGTTTAACCGTTCAGCAACCAGGCTGAATTTAGCTTAAGTGTGCCTTCTAAATGTATTTTCATCTATTTTAATATTGATAATAATTATACATTTGTTTTCACCTTTATGCATGTTTCGCATAAATCATTGATATTCATAAGGAAGAAGTTTCCATCATGCTGTTTGTACCCTAGAGGTTAGATTGCAGATATGCCCCATTGAGGATATGCATGGTCACACAGCACACAGAGCAGATATTAAATTCACCCAGGCATCGCTCTCAGTGTTTAGTTGTTGGCCTGCATCTGAAAGGTAAGACTCTAAGCTGGACGTCACAATAGAAATCACAAAACCTGTTTTATATTAATTGGAAATCTTTATTTACTTTTATATACTATAAAGTTGACTGATAACCTATTGATTGAAATGGTGGAAAACTAAATATACAGTATATGCCTTTGTCAAAACATTTCAAATAATATCAAATAGCTTTTCGATTGGAAAATTGTTGTCCTGATTTATTTTTGTCAGATAGAAAGAGGAGGGAATAATTGTATATGTAACTATTTAAACTCTTCAATTATTTATTTTTTATTGTATTAATAATTACAATCATCTATCATCTGATATCAAATATTTGTGTAAAATGTATATCATTTACACTATTCTCAATTAATTCTATTCACATTACAATTGTATGAGAGCAAAAAGCGATTACATTTTTGTATTAAAGGAGCTTTAACTTGAAATGATGACAATTATATAACTTTAATCAAATGTCAAAATCAAAATGAGTGTGCTGATTAATCCTATCAATTATGAGACTAATACCTTTCTTTGTCTTGCTGATCCACGTGTAAACTGCTGATTGTGAAATAGGTGAAAATGATCTACACCAATGTAACAGAGATGAGAGACTTTTTAATCCTTGGATTTCCTGGACTTCTACCAATGTATTATGGACCTGTGTCAGCTCTGCTCTTTTTCGTCTACCTAGCTATTGCAATAGGAAATATTTTCATTTAGCATTTGTGATCTATGAAAAGTCCCTTAAAAAACCAACATATCTGGTCTTTTGTCACCTGGCACTGAATGACTTAACATTTGGCACTGTGACTCTTCCAAAGATCATATCAAAATATTGGTTTGGTGATAGCATTATTTCATTTTACGGTTGCTTTACACAAATGTTCTATGTTCACTATTTAGGGTCAGTTACTTCTTTTAACTTGTTGGTAATGGCCATCGATCGATTTATTGCAATATGTCTTCCGATGCGTTATCCTGTCTTTATCACAAACAACACCATATCTGTGCTCTGTGGCCTTGCCTGGTTCATCCCTCTGCCTCTATTGGTGACTATTGTACTCCAAGCCCTCACTTTACCTTACTGTAAATCAAATGTCATCACTCAGTGCTTCTGTGACCACATTTCTATAACAAGTCAGGCATGTGGTAGGGAGGTTAAAATTGTACAAGTCACTGCCCTCTGTTTGGCCATGTTTTGTCTCTTGCTACCTCTTGCATTCATCTTGTTTTCATACATTTCCATTATTGTGGTTATTCTGAAAATGTCCAATGCTGCCGGTCGCAAAAGAACCTTATCTACTTGTTCCCCACAAATATTTATCACTTGCCTTTTTTACCTTCCCAGGTGTTTTGTCTATGTAGCCAATACTGTTGGGTTTTCTTTCAGTTTGGACATCCGTATTTTATTAGTCTTGTTGTACAGTCTTTTACCTGCTGCTGTTAATCCAATGATATATTGTTTTAAAACTCAGGATATCAAGCAGACTTTGATAAAGAAGCTGAACAAAACTAGGATTGGAATAGATATAAAAGTTTCATTCTAATAGCATACTGATACCTCAGTAGTCTGCTCTAAAAGTGTGGCCGTATTTGCAAGAAATGTGACTGTGCAACAAAAATAGATATTACTTTTAAAAATACAATTGTATAATATTAAGAAATAAATATTAAAGGTTTTAATTTTTTTATTGGTGCTTGCTTCATTACTGTAGTTTGCAGTTTGGATTATATTAATAACTAAATAGTACTCACTTGAAATATAAAAAGTAAGTACTTTACAATTGCTGCACTTTGTTGTGACTGATACTTTAAAAATAAAGAACACCCCAAATAAAAAGGCGTATTTTCATTTATATTTGAAGGCTTCTGAATAGCTTCTCCTCTGCTAACTAGAAGTATTTGTGAGGAGTTATTAAACAAAGGTGTAGTGTCATACTTGATTGATAATTTAGGAAATGTGTTGATTTGGTAAGACCAGACTTTCAAAATATATTCTTATTAATATTAGCTAAAGCTCAACATTATTCAAGGGATCCCTTGGTAAGCCACAGTGTGATATGTGCAAGGGGTACATTAGCAGAACTGCCTACAGCCAGAGGCCCCAAGACCCTCATGTCACCTGAATGGTCCAGGTTGTGTCGCTATTGAATAAAAAAATGTATGCAGAACTTTATTTCATTATAAAGCAAAATAAAAGTGGTGTTTAGGATATACACTCATCATTAAAGTATGGAAGCCTGTTTGCGCCACAGGGAAGAAAAAGAAAATAACAATAATAAGTCCTTATTTATTGCAAGTACAAGTATTGTTGTTGTACATGAGTTTTGGTCTTATGATCTGCTCAATATGTCTAAATAACTTTAATTTAGGTATTTCTATCTAAGAACATGTTCCCTATTTTAAAGTGAAGTCTTGTTCATAACCAATAAGCTAGTAGTTTGACTCTAATTGACCAGAACAGGTTCCCTATTCTAAAGTTGCCTCCTCTTCACACTTTGTAAATACATTATAGCACACAACTACTGAAATTAACCTCAACAGTACTACATGAACAAAGTAGGCTCACGTTGAAATATCTGTTTTATTAATGAACCACTAAGAGAGATACAGACACATACCAAAACATGTCAAGTTTCACCAAGGCTGAGAACACATAATGCAGCCTGTACTTTTGAATAAAAACAGATGTTTTGTATTTGTGATCATACTGTGGGACCTGCTTGTATGTACTTACACAATAGGTGTACTGTTCTCTCTATGTGTTGTACTGTCTCAGTGTGAACTGCCAGCCAAACGTGTTTGAGAGCCAGGGAATGAGCAGCCATGCTCCTTTATTGACTTATTTGCAGTCCACTGACATTCAAACGGAGTGAAACTATAAAAAAAGAAGTTACAAGGCACTTAATGATCTCATACATGCAAGTGTAACATACACAGATTACTTGTGTCATGTAGAATAAGGCATTAGTAAGTGTTTTATAATGACTAATAAAGAGCCAATATACTGCTAATATGCATGTTAATTAACAACTACACTGTAAAAACCCAAACTTAAAATTGTTGGCCTGAAAATAATTTGTTTGTAAAGTGAACAAAAAATATTGAATTGAGTTGCTTACTACATTAAAGTAGTCAGGTGGTCAGGGAAGCCGTCCGACTGAAGAAGGAGGCCTTCAGGGATTTGTTATCCCGGGGGACTCCCGAGGCAGTTGCAAGGTACCGACAGGCCCGAAGGGCAGCAGCCTCATCCGTGGCCGAGGCAAAGCAGCGGGTGTGGGAGAAGTTCGGAGAAGACATGGAGAAGGACTTTCGGGCGGCACCAAAGTTGTTCTGGAAAACTGTCCGACACCTCAGGAGGGGGAAGCAGGGAACCATCCAAGCTGTGTACAGTAAGGATGGGACGTTGTTGACCTCAACTGATGGAGTGTTAGGGCGTTGGAAGGAACACTTTGAGGAACTCCTGAACCCGACAACTCCGCCCTCTATGTTAGAGGCAGAGCTGGAGTATGACGGGGGATCAACACCAATCTCCCGGGGGGAGGTCACTGAGGTCGTCAAACAACTCCACAGTGGCAAAGCCCCGGGGGTGGATGAGATCCGCCCGGAAATGCTGAAGGCTCTGGGTGTTGAGGGACTGTCATGGTTGACACGTCTCATCAACGTTGCGTGGAAGTCGGAAACAGTACCGAAGGAGTGGCAGGACCGGGGTGGTGGTCCCCCTTTTTAAAAAGGGGGATCAGAGGGTGTGTGCCAATTACAGAGGCATCACACTACTCAGCCTCCCCGGGAAAGTTTACTCTAAGGTACTCGAAAGGAGGGTCAGGCCGATTGTCGAACCTCAGATTGAGGAGGAACAATGCGGATTCCGTCCTGGTCGTGGAACGACGGATCAGCTTTTTACTCTCGCAAGGATCCTGGAGGGGGCCTGGGAATACGCTTATCCGGTCTACATGTGTTTTGTAGACTTGGAGAAGGCGTATGACCGAGTTCCCAGGGAGTTACTGTGGGAGGTGCTGCGGGAGTATGGGGTGAGGGGGTCTCTACTCAGGGCCATCCAATCTCTGTACTCCCAAAGCGAGAGCTGTGTCCGGGTCCTCGGCAGTAAGTCGGACCCATTTCCGGTGAGGGTTGGCCTCCGCTAGGGCTGCGCTTTGTCACCAATCCTGTTTGTAATATACATGTATCGGATTTCGAGGCGTAGTCATGGGGGAGGGGGTCTGCAGTTCGGTGGACTAAGGATTGCACCACTGCTTTTTGCAGATGATGTGGTTCTAATGGCTTCATCGGTCTGCGACCTTCAGCACTCACTGGATCGGTTCGCAACCGAGTGTGAAGCGGCTGGGATGAGGATCAGCACCTCCAAATCTGAGGCCATGGTTCTCAGCAGGAAAACGATGGACTGTCCACTTCAAGTAGGGATGAGTCCTTACCCCAAGTGAAGGAGTTCAAGTATCTCGGGGTCTTGTTCTCGAGTGAGGGAACAATGGAGCGTGAGATGGGCCGGAGAATCGGAGCAGCGGGAGCGGTACTGCAGTCGCTTTACCGCACCGTTGTGACGAAAAGGGAGCTGAGCCAGAAGGCAAAGCTCTCTGTCTACCGGGCCATTTTCGTTCCTACCCTCACCTATGGTCATGAAGGATGGGTCATGACCGAAAGAACGAGATCGCGGATACAAGCGGCCAAGATGGGGTTTTCTCCGCAGGGTGGCTGGTGTCTCCCTTAGGGATAAGGTGAGAAGTTCGGTCATCAGGGAGGGACTCGGAGTTGAGCCGCTCCTCCTTCGCGTCGAAAGGAGCCAGTTGAGGTGGTTCGGGCACCTAGTTAGGATGCCACCTGGGCGCCTCCCTAGGGAGGTGTTCCAGGCACGTCCAGCTGGGAAGAGACCAAGGGGTAGACCTAGGACCAGGTGGAGGGATTATATCTCTTCGCTGGCCTGGGAGCGCCTTGGGATCCCCCAGTCAGAGCTGGTTGATGTCGCCAGGGAAAAGAAAGTTTGGGGCTCTCTGCTGGAACTGCTACCCCCGCGACCCGACCACGGATAAGCGGAAGAAGATGGATGGATGGATGGACTACATTAAAGTAGTTATCTCGACTATCTTTATTATGTTGCTTGTTTAAAGTGTGTGTCATTTAATAAATTCAGTTGGCAAAACTTAAAAATCCAAGGTTAGAGTTCGAAATAAGTTCTTTGTGCATGCTTCGAGCTATGAACGGGGTCTCCAACAGAAATCTGCAGGGGGTTTTCTACAGTATTTCGCCTTTACATGTTCGGCAGTGGCACTCTGCTGTTCTCAACGGGACTGATCATCCTCAAGGTGAGCACTTTGTTTGAATGTTGTATTGAAATTATGAATATAGAAAATGACTGATTTAAAGTGTAACATTAATTGATTGCGAATTATTTAGTTGATTGTTAGTGAATTATCAGTTAATGTGACACTAGATTTTAGTTTGTGGTACATTAGCCGAGTTTAACATTAGCTAGCTGACGCTTCTCTTCAACAGGAAACATGTTTTAGAAACGTTTATCATGTCTGGCCCTAGACTTCTAAGGTATGCTATGATGGACAAGTGTAGCCAGAAAAGTGGTCGGCTGTTAGCTTAGCACATACAAGTTGAATATCAGTGGCAGAAAAATATAACTATGAATGGGGGTTTTAGCAATATTCTGGCAACCCGTCTCTCGGCCAGCATTGAGGACATGCGGGTTCCTATTATCAGGGGTGCACATAACTTTTTTGCCCTGGTTCTCAAAGGAGCACCTGGAGATGTTGCTTGGTGCTCATCCTTAAAATGAAATAAACCGTAACTTTTGAGGGGGTCTTGACTTTTTTTGCCAGACACACGGCACTGAACACACGTGCAGAGGTGAACACAGTAACACACATGCAGAGGTGAACACAAGACAACATGAGCACGACCAGTAATCCTACAAGCTGTCATCACTACCCTCCTGACTGTTCTCCTCACTGTCTTCCTCTCTGTCAGACATGGTAGCTGATGATGTAGGCCTACTTCTTTCTCTCTGGTTGAGTCTGCGATTAGCTGCTTGCATCCACAAGTCAACAGCTGGGTTTGGGTCGAAAGTCTCTGTTGTCATCTTAGACAAGTGGATGTAATCAAATAATTATGTGAACATAACCAATAACCTACCATAGCCAATAACAAATTAATGTAACTTATTTTATTTGTGTTGTTCATTCATATCTTATTTTACCTTAACATTTATTTATGCATTTTTTTTAATCTCTCCAGTTTTAAAGGATATTTTTGGTTACTGTCCTATAGTATACATTGGAATGATTTAAAACCTGTTTATCCCAATAATTATAAAGGAGTACCTTGGAAATATGTGTTTACATAAATTGCGACCAAACCGTTTGAACTTAGACTTTACCTCACTGAGCTGTAGTTATCAGTCTGACTGGAGAGGACTCTCCCTCCACATTATTGTAAAAACATCTTCTTCTTATATCCGTTAGAGCAGCTAGCACGGCACCAGATTCTAATAACAACAGCGCTGGTACCGGTGCACCCTCCCTCTCTCCCTCGCTCACTCGCTTTGACTGTGAGCTGCGGGCGCCAGATAAGCCAACATCCCCCATTTTCATCACTTACAGCGCCCATCGTACAGGGCAAATGAAACGTGTAACCGGGGTGAAAAGGGTGTTACATTTACTTAATTATGAATATTGTTACATCAAGGCCGAAAATTAGGATGAGCCCCAACGGTCAAAATGTTTTTTTCCCTCCCAGAACTGCCAGTGCAGCGCCTCCACAGATCTGGCGCCCTAGGCGAACATCTAGCCAGCGCTCCGGGCCGACCCTGAGTTCATATCATGGTTCATACATGTATGCAACTCGCAAATATCTTTCTCTCTCTCTCTCTCTTCTCTCTCTCTCATCTCTCCTCTCTCCTCTATTTTCTCTTTTCCCTTCTCTCTATCCCTCTCTCCCTCTCTCAATGTTGGTACGCAAATGTGCTTTGTTTCAAATGACCCGGTGCTCTTTTTTTGGCGGAGGTGCGCACCTGCGCACCAGTTATGTGCAGCCCTGCCTATTATACATCCATGCATGCGGGTCTGTCAGGTCGAGCCTGGCGTGAGAGAGGGAAACAGAACGTTAAAACTGTTTTATGGCCAGAATATATGGTAAAAGACGGACTGCATAATTAAGGGAGGATTACCGTGAGTTAACGATAAACTAGAATGTAATGTGTGCGAGGGAATCAACCGTTTAAGAGCACAATATCAGCAAACATGTTTTCACCGTAGCTCCAACGATATTATTTTAAATGTTAATGTGAAATGTTAAACAACATTTAAGGTTAAACGTGTTACAGCTTCATAGATCGACATGTCTGATAGGTGGTAACAGTCATTTCTCTGTCCCCGTCAGTGCAGCAGACCGACGGAGACGAGACGTTGAAGCGGCCTGAACAACTACAATCCCCGGTTCAGGTGGCGACTGGCGCGCTAACGGAGCTCCAGGAGGGAAAACCTTTGCGACGCTGAGGTTCGGCTGATTTGCAAAGGTATGCTAACATGGACGTGTGTTGTCTGCCACATGGTCGGCTTTTAGCTTGAAAAATATACGATGGTGCATATTAGTGTTAGCATAGGACAGTAAGAAAGGTACTACTTATTACTGCAAGAGCAGCTAGTGGTAAGGACCTCGGACAACTTCAATTTAAAACATGCTATTGAGACATGTGCCCTCAGTTTGAGGCGTGATTGAAGGTCATTCCAAGACCAAGGACCATAATAAAAAAGACTCCTTTCCCAGCCTCAGTCCGCACAGCAGGAACCTGGAACCGTATCCAGGCACTGGATCTGAGGTTGTAAGAGTCACAAACTGGAGAAAATCTGGCAAGTTTAGTGTTTTATTCCGTTATAACAAAATGGCAATAAACAACGGTTTCCTTTTTAATGCCATTCTTAAATAAATGCAACAAGCTGTAGTTTTTGTAGACTGTAAATACACCAACTATATCTTTAGTTTATGATTTGTGTTATCAAATGTGTTCTGGCGGCTACAGATATTTATTTTTTGTGGAAATGGGGCTGAAATGGGGCTCTTGTGATAGTAAAGGTTTGCAGACCCACCATATATATCATTCACAGTTTGTGTATATCTATGTATTGCAGCAAAAAACTGTGAAAGGTAAATTGACCATTTTGGCTTTTTAATTCTAATTACAGATATCATATGAAATGCAAAATATTGTGATTTCGTCAGCTCAAGTCATGAGAGTGTACTGAGGCACCATCGACTTCGGCACGGAAGAGGAAATCACTGGCCCTGTGCCTACACCGACTGTGTCTGCCCCTTCAGAACCTATGGGGCATTGAGGTCACACTTCACCAGATCCCACTGCAAGACTGCATCAAGGCAAGACACCTGCACCTTTTTTTGTGAGCTATGTGACTTCAGAGAAAAGTGTATTCTAAATGGATTACGTTTTTTTTTAAGATACAGTGATTACCAATATAAAGTAATTGTAGTGGCCATTTCCATTATTCACAGGTGAGTTGTGGGAGTGATCTTACGCAGAGATTACAGTTTAGTTTGACTTTTATTCTCTTGAGTTGTACAGTACCAGTTTTTTTAAATAGTACATTACCCTTAAGCCAAACTAAATAAACTGAAATGCCAACATCAATATAAAGGGCTTCTACAGTAATTCTGAAAGGACTACAAACTGTCATTCATTGTATTAATGCTTTTGTCTTTATGCGGCTTTTGTGTACCACAGATTTGCTTATCTTTCTTACAGTGCAGACGCTTTTCTGCTTGCTCTTGCCTCTGCTTACTTTTTATGCTGATTTTCCTATTCTTATTCTCTGAAAACTTCGAGCAGCGGCTCCTGGACATTAACTTATCACTGGGACAGTTCATCTTCGTAAATAGACGGAGGGTTTTCAGCCATATTTCAACATTTTTACGACGACGTCAGTCTTACAATAGCGTGGCCTAGCAACAGCTAAAGCCTGGTAGGCTACTGCTATTTAGCTTAAGCTAGTTGGTAGCAAAATGCCTCCGTTCTCTACAGATGACTTCCAGAAACTTATACAGAAGATGGCTGTGTTGGAAATGAAAATGCAACGGTTGGAAGTTAACGTGGAAGTGAATGGACTATGTCGTGGGAATGACACGACTTTACCAGTGTTGCAAAGTAATGGAGAAGGGTATGCTAACTCACAGCTAGTTAGCAGCTACAAAGATTCCAAGGAACAGGAGGGCTGTGTACCGGGTAATAAATCTACAAGTGGTAGTCCTCCCTGGAACTCTCTGGGTGCAAAGCCTAAGAGTAAATCACTTCCATGGGATTGGGAGGACGGATAACAGGCAGAGCCCAGAGCTCCGAAATCTGTGATGCGACCGGCTGGCCTGCATTGTTATCACCCAGGAAGAGCGCCTCTTCAACCCCTATTCATACTAGGAACAGCCGTGGACAGCTGCTAAAGGGAGAATTAAC